>NC_136892.1:9199365-9481365 GCF_949152265.1 Phoxinus phoxinus
GCCATTTAGATTGCAAATGTATATTTGTTAGTTTATATGTTTATGGTAATTTGTATACTATTTGCAGTCACATGACTAATGTTTATTTGTTTGTTTGCTTTATTCAGCTCTTACGGTGTTTCGGATATTAAATTCTTTAACATCAGTTCCTGAGAGTCTATTGCATCTGTTCAGCCGGGAATGCTACAGTAAGAGCTTGTGCCCAGAAGAACAACAGCTTCACCTCATCTGTCCTACCACACATCTGAAACCAAAGGACTTGATGTTATGATCTAGTCTCTGGCACTCCTGTAAAGAAAATGGACGCTTCTGAAAATAACGACCCAGACCAGCAGGTGGAGGCGCCTCATAATGGAATGGAAGAGGAGGAGCTTCACCGTTCTGGTCGACAACGGAACCCCACGGAGAAGATGCGTGCATATAAAAAGGAGGAGGCCCTAAAAAAGGAGAAAAGGTTGATTCAGCTGTACGAACAATGGAAGGACCGGGCTCGCAAAACAAGGGAAGAGCTAAAAACAGACATTAGTGAGAGCCAACTGGTAGCACTTATTAATGCACTTGAGAAGGGAAGAGATGATGTCATGCACATCTACCTAGAAATTAGAGATTACATCGCTCCATCAAGTGACACTAGACGCAGAATTGATACTTGTGAAGCTGTGACGAAAGATATTTCGAAGATCATTTTTGACAGAATGGCATGCCTTGAGGACTTTGACCGAGAAAATGTAAAACACAGCCTTCGTGAGTTACTCCATCACGATTATGCTGGCTCTGTCTACGGATCCACAGTCTCACGCTCCACATCATCAAGGTCTTCAGTTGTGTCCATTGCAGCCAAGCGGGCAGATGCAGCAGCTGAATTAGCAGCCAAAGAAGCGGAGTATTCAATTATACAAGAAATTGAAGCTCGAAAGTGTGAATTGGAAAAACTAAAGGCAGAGAAGGATCTAAAGGCAGCTAGAGCCAGACTTCAGGCCTATGATCAAGAAATGTCACAGGAAGCCAGCATTCATTATTCAGACACGAATACAGGGGAACAGCAGGATGTAAGCATAACAGCGCAGCAGCATGCGGTTCCATTTCCCATCCAATGTCCTACCAACATCCCCGCAACACGTCCTACCAACATCACAGCAACATCCTCGCCTCCAAAATCTGATATATCTTATCTCGCTCAAGCTGTCCAAGATAGCATATCCCTGAACAGGCTGCCTACAACAGAACCACCTGTGTTCAATGGTGATCCTATCCAGTTCATTGAGTGGAAGGCTGCATTTGTGTCGCTCATTGATGGAAAGGCCATTTCATCTGCTGACAAGCTGCACTATTTAAAAAGGTATGTTGGTGGGCCAGCTCGTAAGTCTCTTGATGGCATCTTCTACAGGAATGATGATGAGGCCTATAATGATGCATGGAACAAGCTGAACCAACGGTATGGACAGCCATTTGTTGTACAGAAGGCTTTCAGAGAAAAACTAGCCAAATGGCCTAAGATTCAGCCTAAAGATGCTGAGGGTTTCAGAGAATTCTCTGACTTCTTGAATGCATGTCATCAAGCTATGCCTCATGTCAAAGGGCTTGAAATACTAAATGATTGTGATGAAAATCAGAAACTGGTACTCAAATTACCAGATTGGGCTGCAGCACGGTGGAACCGTCAGGTCACGCGGACACTGATTGAGACTCATGACTTTCCAAAGCTTATAGATTTTGTGACCTTCATGTCAATGGAAGCAGAGATTACTTGTAATCCAGTCACCTCCTTCAGCGCTCTTCGTGCCTCTGACCCCACTTCGGAAAAATGGAACCTTAAGGACAGCAAAAGGAACCGAGCTAACGTCTTTCACATCCAAACAGCTACAGAAAACAAACAAAATGGCGAAAACAAACAAAAGCCAACTAAAGGGATTTTTCAAATGTGTCTCTTCTGCAAAGACAGCAAGCATATGATCCACAATTGTAATAAATTTGTGGCAAAATCATTAGAAGAGAAACGGAAATATGTGAAGGAGAACAAACTCTGCTACGGTTGCATGAAACTAGGCCACAGCGCAAAAGACTGCCGTCACCGTCTATCCTGTGACACCTGTAGAGGTAGACATCCAACGTGCCTACATGATGAAAACTACAGAAAGAAAGTCAACTTTGCACTAGTCTCAAACCAAGATGACACCGAGACAACTACTACCACGTCTCACAAAGTAGATAATGGTGAGCCATCCACCAATACTTCAATGATCGTGCCAGTGTGGGTATCAACCGAGAAGAATCCAGGCTCTGAAAAACTTGTTTATGCTCTGCTTGACACCCAGAGTGATACTGTGTTTGTCGATCGAGAGCTGAGCAACAAGCTACAAGCTGATTCCTGTCCTGTGAGACTGAAGTTGACAACCATGACGGCAAAGGATGTTGTCATGCCGAGTGAAAGAGTGTCAGGTCTCAAAGTAAGAGGCTACAGCTCCCCTGTTGTCCTCAACCTGCCCCCTGCCTATACTAAGGACTCCATTCCAGTGAACCGTACTCACATCCCTACCTGTGACACAGCACGACACTGGAAGCATCTCTCTACAATAGAGGACAAAATTCCACCTCTGCAGGATTGTGAGGTTGGACTCCTGATAGGCTACAGCTGTCCAAAGGCTTTGGCACCAAAACAGGTGATATTAGGAGGAGATGATGAACCTTATGCTGTCCATACAGACCTTGGATGGAGCATTGTTGGTCGCTTGTCTTCCCACCATGAATCACAAAGCTTCAACACCATCTGTCATAGAGTCAGCATTAAAGAGCTTCCCCCAGTGACTCCAGCAGATATTATTAAAGTATTGGAGTCTGACTTCAAAGACGCTGGTGAAGATAATAAAACCGTGTCACAGGATGACATCCTTTTCTTGACCAAAATGCAGCAAGGCATAAGGAAGAACGACCACGGGCATTACGAGATGCCTCTCCCCTTCAAAGAGAGACCTCACTTCCCTAACAATAAGCAGCTTGCCATCATAAGGCTCAATCATCTTAAAAGGAAATTGCTGAAAGATGAAAGGTACAAGGAACACTATGTGAGGTTTATGGAAGAGGTCATTGAGAGAGGTGATGCAGAAGAAGTGCATGATGAAGGAAAGGATGGAGAGAAGTGGTACATCCCTCACCATGGGGTGTATCATCCTAAGAAGCCAGACAAGCTCCGTGTTGTCTTTGACTGCTCTGCCAAATACCAGGGAACCAGCCTCAATGATCACTTGCTCCAAGGCCCAGATTTAATGAATAAGCTGACTGGTGTTCTCTTAAGATTCAGACAACATCCCGTTGCCCTTATGTGCGATGTTGAAAAGATGTTTCACCAATTTCATGTGGAAGAAGCAGATCGAAACTACCTCCGTTTTCTCTGGTGGAAAAACGGAGACTTCACTTTACACCCACAAGAATACCGCATGAAGGTCCATCTTTTTGGTGCAACCTCGTCACCTGGATGCGCCAACTATGGTCTGAAACACCTTGCTAAGGAGAATGAGTGTATGTATCCTCTTGGCTCAAAATTCATCACAACAGACTTTTATGTAGATGACGGTGTCACCAGTCTAGCCAGCACAGAAGAAGCTGTTCAGGTAGCAAGAGAAGCTCGACAACTGTGTGCCTCAGGTGGTCTTAGACTACACAAGTTCATTTCAAATGACAGAGTTGTCCTGGGTAGCATTCCAACTTCTGAACGAGCCATTGAAGTAAAGGCGCTTGACCTCAACTTCGATGACACACCTGTAGAAAGAGCTTTAGGGATCCACTGGCACATTGATTCCGACAGATTCAGATTCTCTGTTGACCTCAAAGACCAGCCAGCAACACGCCGTGGCATACTATCCACAGTTGCATCACTGTATGATCCTCTGGGCTTTATTGCTCCTTTCCTGCTCAGTGGAAAATTAGTGCTTCAGGAAATGTGCAGAAATGGAACAGGCTGGGATGACCCCCTTCTTAAAGAATTGCAGCCGAGGTGGGAACATTGGAAAGCTGATCTTGTGAACTTAGAAAAGATCAATATACCCCGCTGCTACGTGCCTGCAAACTTTGGAAAGGTCATCAAAAGAGAACTTCATCACTTCTCTGATGCCAGCAACAGTGGATATGGCCAGTGTTCCTACTTGAGACTCACCAACGAAGAAGGAAACATCCATTGTGCCCTGGTCGCAGGTAAATCTAGAGTTGCTCCCATTAAGGTTCAGACTATTCCTAGGCTCGAACTCACAGCTGCTGTCGTCTCAGTTGCCATGAGCAATATGCTTAAACAGGAGCTGGAATATGCAGACATTGAAGAGCACTTCTGGACCGACTCCCAAGTGGTTTTGGGATACATTAACAACGAAGCACGGCGCTTTCACACATTCGTGGCGAACAGAGTGCAGAAGATACATCTCAGCACTAGTTCTCAACAGTGGAGATATGTTCCCACCAATGAAAACCCTGCTGACCATGCATCACGAGGTTTAAATGCTGGTGAGATTCTTACATCCAATTGGTTGACTGGCCCAAAATTCTTATGGAAGAAGGATATACCTCCTGTTGCAGATATTGACACCACACTAACGATTGGAGATCCTGAGGTGAGACAGGCCCAGACACTGAGTGCAGAAACAACAGAAGTCAGCCTCTCAGACCGCTTGACAAAGCTGTCTTCATTCTCTGGAGCTGTACAAGCTGTGGCTCGCCTCATTCGCCGGGCCAAAGGGGATAAGTCCAGCAGTCACAGTACGGTAGCTGAACGAGAAGATGCTGAACGCATCATCATTAAGGACTTGCAAAGAAACACATATCCAGGGGATATCAAGTTATTGAGAAAGGGGGCCCAGCTGTCACCTCGCAGCAAGCTGTATCATCTTGATGCCTTCCTGGATCAAGAAGGAGTACTCAAGGTGGGAGGAAGGCTTTGCGATGCGCTCCTACCCAGTTCAGTCAAACACCCAGTTGTCATTCCTAAAGATCACCACATAACAAAGATGATCATCTCTCAATGTCATGAGAATGTCAAGCACCAAGGAAAGGGCCTCACAATAAATGAGATCAGATCACAAGGCTACTGGATTCCAGGAATGAGCAGAGCAGTAGCATCCCATGTGCATCACTGTGTGACATGTCGTAAGCTCAGGAGACCCACAGAAGAACAAAGAATGGCAGACCTCCCGTCAGAGCGTACAAATCCATCCCCACCATTCACATACTGCGGTATGGACTGCTTTGGTCCCTTTATCACTAAGCAGGGTCGGAAGGAACATAAAAGGTACGGCCTCCTCTTCACATGTTTCAGCTCCAGAGCTATTCATATAGAAATGCTAAATGACATGTCTACAGATGCCTTCATCAATGGCCTGCGCTGTTTCATTGCATTACGGGGAGCAGTGCGCCAAATCAAATGTGACCAAGGCACCAACTTTGTAGGAGCCAAGAATGAACTGAAAAATGCTCTAAAGGAAATTGACACCGATCGTCTGACAGTGTTCTTAGCTGAGAAGCAGTGTGACTTTGTCCTTAATGCTCCTCATTCAAGTCATGCAGGTGGGGTATGGGAGAGACAAATCAGAACCGTGAGAAATGTCCTTCGCTCAACTCTCTCACACTCTTCTGATAGACTTGACGATGCATCGCTGCGAACATTCTTTTATGAAGCTATGGCGATCGTTAACAGTAGACCACTCTCAGTTGACAACCTAAACGACCCCAACAGCCTTGCACCTCTCACCCCCAATAACCTTCTTACTATGAAATCCGTTCCAGCATTACCACCACCAGGCAGATTCGTCAGAGAAGACATCTATGCAAGAAAAAGGTGGCGTCATGTTCAGTACCTAGCTGAGCAGTTTTGGAGTCGTTGGCGTAAGGAGTATCTATCCAACATTGCCACCAGGCAGCGCTGGCACACAGCAAAGAGAAACCTCCAAGTAGGAGATATTGTCATGGAAAGGGCTGATGATCTGCCCAGAAATGAGTGGCGGCTGGCCAGAGTTACAGAGACTACTACAGATAAAGATGGGCTTGTGAGAAGAGTCAAGGTATGCATTGGTGACCGGAATCTGGAAAAGGATGGTCGTCGACTCCACAAGCTGTCTGTCATTGAACGCCCAGTTCAGAAGCTGATCCTGTTGCTAGAGACCATCTAGCTGCTTCCAGGAACAACCACGTATATCCTTTTCCTCATATTGCTTAAATTCTAATATTCATTGACCATAGTATGGACACTATGTCCGTTTCTGAGTTAAAGGTTAATTTTTTATTTGAAAATCATTTGTAATTTATACTTCTTAATGTCATATAAATCACTCATGATTTGGTGGGAGTGTAAAAGACCATTAAATCTCCCAATCTCTGAAGTGGGCCGACACCTTTACCTCCAGCCATAGAGGGCGTTGTTGTTATGGACTACCTGAAAAAGAGATCTCCAGAAAAAGGGGACTCTTACTAAACCTGAGCCAAATGTTGCTAAATAACTTTGTTAATAATTTGTTTATGTTTTGGTTGATTAATGTTTCTCGCTGATTTATTAATGTGGACATTGTATTGTATTATTTTTGTTTTACAATAGTGTCTGTTACTTGCCTCGCATGCTTTTATTTTGAAGTCCGTGAAAGGAAGTGCAGCGCCGCGTTGTGTGTATGTTGGCGCACTTTCTATGAGAAGCATCATTCTGATTGACGCTACCAGTGAAGTGAGATGTGTTTTTGGCTCCAATTTGCGAAAATATAGCTTTGAAAAAGGGTTTATTTCTACCTCTTAGCTCCTGGCTGATGAAGGGCACAAGGTATCGTTTTTATTTGTTGTCTGCTAAACTTTGAGAGACTGTTTACACTGTATCGATCTCATTTGAAGCTGTTAGGGGGTCGTTAGCATATAGCAGCTATGCAGGTTAAGAAATCAGTGATGACCATTTAATTTGCTTGTTATGTAGAGAGTGAGTGTGATTTCATTGTTACGGTCACATGCAGAACATAGTGTATATTGCCCCGTTTCTCTTGATTTTCTATTTGCACTTGTAAATTAGGCCTTTATTTGGTCATTTTATATATTTTAGGTTTTTCTCTCTAAATTGAGATCGTCAGCTGTACCAAAAATAATTAATAATTAATTCAGTTGTGTCATTTAGTCCATATTGACACTTTAAAAGGAGATTGTTGCAATTAAAACATTTATAAATTCATATAGGTCATACAGATATAGCACTTTGAAAGAAGTTTGTCAATTGTTTAAATACTCATTTTAGCTGATTATTGTCAGTGTTAATATAATTCATATTCAGGTTTTCTATAAAGCAAGGTTATTTCATGAGCCTGTAAAAACTTGATTTATTGAAACACTTTATGGTGTAGCCATTTAGATTGCAAATGTATATTTGTTAGTTTATATGTTTATGGTAATTTGTATACTATTTGCAGTCACATGACTAATGTTTATTTGTTTGTTTGCTTTATTCAGCTCTTACGGTGTTTCGGATATTAAATTCTTTAACATCAGTTCCTGAGAGTCTATTGCATCTGTTCAGCCGGGAATGCTACACAACTGAAAAAAATACAAATATCAGGTCATGTCAAAACATCTCAAGGACCCCAAAAACACCTTAGACTCCAGAGGGTTAAAGTGCAGTCGTTTCTCTGCATACAGCATAACTGAATGGAACACTTCCAGAGATCCTGTGTAAATGGAAACACACACACCCCCATTCCACCATGCCCTCAGAACCAATGTAAATACATCATGTGATGGTTATGTAGTGACTATAAAGTATTTGTCTGGAGATCAAGGTGTTTCTTAGAAGTGCTCCAGTGGTACTGTCACTATAGAGTGGCTCAGATGAGAATGATACCAGGCCTCACAATAATGTACATTTTCCCATTTTTAAGCACCAAACTGCATGACATAAAAATTCTTTAATGTGTCTAAAGTCTTACCAGTATGTTTGAAGAGTGCCATCTGACTCAAATCTCTAAGGAGATTGCGGTCCATCACCACACCATTCAGTGCAAGAAAAGCTGATGAATTTGACTTCAACCACCTCTTCCGCCTCTGTTGCTCTTCTGTCAAACCCTGACAATGTGACCGCAGTAAACCACATATGTGGTGGAGAAGTGATGTCCATATTCTTACACATTCATACAAACCAAGTAATGAAAGTTGGTGAAATTTAAAAGCAAATATAAGCTGTGCACTCAGATTATATTTGCTCTCAGATGTTTCATTCCCATGTTATTATTATGATGCACTGTAAAACCCAACAAGTTAAGCTAACTCATTTAATTTGAGGAAACCGATTGCCTCAATTCATTTAAGTTTATGAAAAACAATAGTTATGAGTACTCTGAACTTATTTTAATCGAGTTCACTAAAACAATAATATTTCGTAATACACAATTCAATTTTAACACTGCATTTAATACTGTATATAGCTGAAACTTCATTTTATTGAGTAAAACAGTGAAATAACAAACTTTAAATGAACTGGGCACTTGCAGTTACTGCTAGCTCACAATATCACACACAAAGTCAAAGCCAATGAGTTAAGCTAACTCATTACATTTGAGGCAACCGATTGCCTCAATTCATTTAAGTTTATAAAAACAATAGTTATGAGTACTCTGCAATTATTTCAGTTGAGTTCACTAAAAGTAGATATTGCAGTCAAGAAATTAAGTGATTAATTAAGTGATTAATTAAGAGATGATTGAGCATTAGTGATGAACACCTGCTGTTAACATGCAGAATGACTGAAGGAAAAAGAAACACAAGAACTACAACTGACTTCCAACCACAACATTAGACGAAATCAACTGAAGATAAAACATGTTTAAATCTGTCAAGATCTCAGCAGAGGAGGATTGAACAACTCCACAAACAGCATTACCAGCTTCATGTATTACTAACCAGTTTTACTTTTATCATGCGTCTACAGAAGTTGTTATTGTGAATGAACAATAACAATATGAGGTTTAGATGAAGATGATTTATTGAGTTTCATTTAAAGACACCATGATAGTGGTCAGTGTTTGCTTTAGTTGGGCTCTTGACCCTTGACTTTATAACACTAGTTTTTCCTCTGGCTGCTATAATTAAGTGTTTATATAACACATTTGTTATAGCAAAAAAAGCCAAAAGAAAATTTGAGCATGTGATTGTGTTTTGATGATGAAATGATGAATCATCATTTGGTGTCTTGATTCTCTGATCTTTTCTAGAGAATAATCTCTGATTAAACAGGTGATATATAACTCGTATTATTCATTATAAAAGAACTGTAATTCTGCTGTAAGGCCCATTGTTGTTATAATCAGATTTTAAAAATCTCTGTTATCATGCTGATTTACACAGACATCAAGAATCAGTATATGAATCTCAACAATGGTGACCATTAAAAACGATTCATGCTGCAATGCATGCTGGGAGCCATGGATAAGGTTTGTATTATGGTAGTACCCAGCATGCATTGCAGTATGAATTTCTTTTTCATGGTCACCATTGTTGAGATTCATATGCTGAATCTTGATATCTGTGTAAGTTTTGGTGATGAATCACATTTACTGTAAAATTCTTCTTACTATCTAATAGTTATAACATTGCTAGTTCTTATGATGTAAACTCTTTCAAAAAGTTTATAATACTATTAATAATATAATCAGAGATTTGACTCTGAATGAGATCAGTGAATCAAATCATTAGTTGATGATTGTCATCATCAAAACTTGACCATCATCACTCAAACATACTTTTCTTTGATTTTTGTGCCATAAGAAATGTTTCATAAACACTCTATTACAGCAGCCAAAGAAAAACTTGTACTCAAACCGTACAAGGGTCAAGACCCCAACTAAAGCAAACGCTGATCTCCATCATGGTGACCTTAAACCTTGTATTTCTTGTGTTTCTCTTTCCTTCAGTGATTCTGCTTGTTAACAGCAGGTGTTCATCACTAATAATCAATCATCACTTAATTGATTATTAAATAACTTAACTATACAATTTTTATTCAATTATCATTCTAGGATCTAGAAATGTTCTATAACTCATTCAGTTTGAGTTCTGTTTCAGTCATTCAAGCCACTTCAAGTTTTGGTATTATTTGAGTGCAGTGAACTCAATTTAATTGAGTAAATATTACTGTTAGGTTTTACAGTGTGGAAATGTTGTGTCTAATAGATAATTAGTGAATGTCGGATACAACTATTTTTAATTACCTCTCTGTCACCTTTGCTTGTGTAACATGACCAATAGAGATGGTTGATAATTGCCTTGATCCAAGGACGGAGGCCTTTGTTATCCGTCTTGTTCGATATGGACACAAGTTTCTTCTTCACACCTATACAATACAACATTCAAGGAAGTACAGTATATGAAGTTAGATACAGAAAGTGAACAGAGAACATGCAATTCTATTGTGTTAGGAACTGCAGCAATTTCTTGTCCACATAAACCACTTACTCTTACTGATATGCCAGGGGTCAAGTTCATGCCGTATGCCACTGTAGTTGTCCCTCAGCAGTTTTCTGATGGATGGTGATCTGTCAGTGGTTATCACTCCAATAACCACTCCCCTCTCAAGCAGGTAATCCAGACCCCTCTGGAAACCAATCACCTCCATGGCCACAGAGCTGCTTGCTTAGAGAATAACATTGTACAAAGCATGGCCACACTGTGTTTAAAGCAATGCATGTGAGACACCCAAGTTTGTGTTTCATTACATAGTTATACACACTAGTTTACCTGAACAAATTCAAAGTGTACAATCTCTTTTGTAACATTCTCCATAAAAGAGTATGTGCAATATTTAGCACTAAAACCTGATATGTGAAAAAAAATCATAAAAAAGAAACTACATTAGATGGTTGCGATGACTTGTTACGAACAACTCATATGGTTATGATTTGCATTTAAAAAGCATAATGCTTACCTGGGCTATCACACCTTGCATCACCACAGAGCTCTACTTTTTGTCCAGAGTTTGAAAGCTCTATGAGGCGCTCCATTATTTGCTCATGATGTGTTTGATATGCTTCTTGAATAACTGGTATCAAGTAGGTAGATTGAAGTGCATAAAACTGGCTTTTCTTTGGAATTGATGTGTGGAGAAGTTCAGCCAAGTCCATTATGGTGCAGTGGGTGGTGCCGGTAAAGTAGGTGGCTGCACTGATTATGAGATTGCTTGCTGCCATTCCTCTGATGTCAGGACATGAAGACCATATTTCGGAGTGATCATTTATGCAATTACACTGTATTCGGATTTGGCTAGACTGCGTAATTATTTTTTTGTCTTCGATGGCAGAGCCACATGTTCAACAGAGAGCAAATAGTTCTAATAGTTTTGCTTCGTTTACAAGTCATTTTCTTTCAGACCACCCCTTTCCATTTACACTGGACGAGGCAGAATCAGAAACGCACTCTTTGCTTGATGTGGTGGATTTGCTGGATATTGTATAACTGGTGTCAGACGGATCCTGTAAAGACATTTCCTGAAGGCTTGTGCTCATCTCCAAACCATCAGAATTGTCTGTGCATCCCTATTGTTAATTTTACATAGATGGTGAGGTTAAACATGAAAACAGATGTTAATTTTAATATTATAAATATTATCAAGACCAGTGATGGGAATAACGGCGTTGTTACTAACGGCACTACTTTTTCCAGTAACGAGTAATCTAATTGATTACTCTTCTCATCTTAATAACGCCGTTACCGTTACAGCCAAAAAATGCGGCGCGTTACTATAACTGATGATGCTGTTTTTTTTTTTCATCAGACCAACTAGATCTCTGAGCGAGAGGCAAATACTTTTTTTTACTGTTCTTCCTTGGTTAGTGGGCAGAGCACGAGACAAGCGCATAAATGCTGACGATTGGCTGAGGTAGAATAAAATTTCATTGTAAGCCAATCAGAGGTAGAGTTGGGCGGGTGTTCGAAAGCACGTATTTTTTTACAGTCTATGATAGTAGCCTAGTGATGGGCATTCGGCTCTTTTGACTCAGCTCACTGAAAAGAGCCGTCTCTTTTGGCTCACAAACGGCTCTTTAAATGACTTTGACTATAATATTTCAATTTTTATTACATAATTATTTAATTTCTATAGGCTAAATTTGTAAAAATAGAGTCGGCTCTTCAGATATGCGAGCCAGCTCCCGACGTTCACCTAAAAGAGTCGGCTCATTCGCGAATCGCGAACGACCCATCATAACGCATAGTCGGACAGGACAGGACACACAAGGAACAACACATGCCAGTCAGTCAACGAGAGACAGGTATGGCGACGAGCCCAAATAATCCAAGTAGTTCCCCACAGCAACATTTTTTTTTTAGATGCGTGTACAATGTTTCATGTTTCTGTTAATAATGTATTGTATTAAGTGTCCATTTCATTATAATATTCAGATTTATCATAAATAGTTGAACAATTTCAGAAGCAATCTGCGTGTCATCTGATTTGTTTAAGTTAAACAAACGGTAATACATGGTGTCAGAAGTTGTAAGTGCATCGAAAGAAGAATGGCACAGTTACAGCCACCATCGAACCTATGTCTACAAGGAAATCTTTCAGAAAATTGGAAGATTTGGATACAAAAATTCAACTTGTTCCTGACAGCTAGCGGCATCGCGGAAAAGACTGAAAAAGTGCAGTGTGCCACATTTCTACATGTCGCGGGTGAGGAGGCAATTCAAGTTTTCAATACGTTTGAATTTAATGAAGAAGACAGGGACAAAATCAACCCTCTCAAGCTAAAGTTCAAAAACTATTGTGAACCAAGAAAAAACCTACCTTACATTCGTCACGTGTTCTTCACGAGGGCTCAAGGACCGTCAGAGAATATCGATTCATACGTAACTGATCTAAAGAACAAAGCAAAAGACTGTGAGTTTGCAGAATTGCATGATTCTTTAATAAGAGATAGAATTGTGTGCGGCATAAGAGATGACACACTGAGAGCCAGATTGCTAAGAGAAGCAGATCTCACATTAGCCAAAAGCTGTGGACATTTGTCGAGCGAATGAAATCACGTCCAGTCAAGTGAAAGCACTAAATGAAGAAGTTGACATGCATAAAATTAAGGCTGTAAAAAATTAAACAAAAAAGTCATTGGATGCCAAAAGAAGTGCAACGTGACTTAAGTGACGACACAAAGTGCAGTTGATGCGGTTACAAGCAGAACTGGACAAATACTCTGATTCATTCCGAACTTCATACACTGTTCACTCATTGGCCAGAGGAGAACTGGCCCCCGACTGAGCCTGGGTTCCTGATGGAGTTTTGGGCCCCGTTTACACGATGGGAAAACGCAGGTATTTCTCTGCGTTTTGGCCTGTCATTTACACGAAAACGCCGTTTTTATCCCAGAAAACGATCATTTCTAAAAACTCCGGCCAAAGTGGAGATTTCTGAAAACGCCGGTTATATGTTGTCGTGTCAACTGGGAGAAACGAGGTTTTAGGTTCTCTCTTGTCGATTCTGAGGATTCTGATTGGCTTGCATGGCTTTATCCTTCTCCCTACACTGCCGCCCATAGGTTTAGCATAGTTATAAAGGCGCTCGACGGCGTATTTATGCGGGTTGTGTGCACGATGTTATTATTGAAAACGGAGGGGGAGAAATATTCGTTTCTCTAAATACCCGGCTATGTGTAAATGTGGCCTTGGTTCCTTGCCGCTGTTGCCTTACCTTCTGGCTTGCTTAGTTGGGGACATTTAATATTCAACAATATTATAGATCTGCCTTAAAGGTGGACAATGATGAAATTGTTGTTTGTATTATTTTATTGTTATCACTGTGAAGCTGCTTTGATACAATCTGTATTGTAAAAAGCGCTATATAAATAAAGATGACTTGACTTGACTTGACAAGCATGAGCAGAGAAAATGTCCCGCATTTGGTCAAACGTGCAGGCTATGCAGTAAAAAAAATCACTTCGCAAAAATGTGCAAAATGGAGCGTAAACAGCCAAGAAAGATGCACACGCTTGAACAAACAGAGGAAGCTGACAAAAATATGTTCCTGGGCACAGTGGACGTTCAAAGAAACGAAGTGAAAAGTATTCAAGCTGTTACCACAGAAACACGAGAAGAAAAAGAAAAGTGGTCTGAATTGTTAAAGATAGGAGACAAGAAAGTGAAATTCAAGTTGGACACTGGTGCAGAATGTAATGTGCTCTTGTTAAAGACGTACAATTCGCTGGGTATAACAGAGAAGCTGAGTAAATCAACCTGCAAGTTGCTTACATACTCTGGACACCAGATGTCGCCATTGGGACAGAATCAGTTAACATGTGAGTACAAAGGTCAGAAACACATTATACAGTTCCAGATCGTTGAAAGAGATGCTCCTGCTATTCTAGGAAGATCCACATGTCAATCATTAGGCTTGATACAAAGGATACATGAAGTGTCTGTTGAAAATGATGACATTCTAAAAAATTATGAAGATCTGTTCAGTGGTCTAGGATGCATGCCAGGATATCATCACATCCAAATTGATTCATCAGTAAAACCAGTTGTACATGCTCCAGGGAAAGTTCCTGTCGCACTGAAAGAAAGAATAATTAAAGAATTGCACAAGATGGAAGAAATGAACGTCATTGCAAGACAAACAGATCCAACTGACTGGGTGAGTAGCATGGTGACAATTGTCAAGCCAGACAAAATTCGAATATGTCTCGACCCACAAGATTTGAACAAGGCAATCAAACGTGAACACTACCCACTACTCACAGTAGAAGAGGTTGTAGCTAACATGCCAAATGCTAAAGTGTTTTCTGTGCTTGATGCTAACCAAGGATTCTGGCAGATTAAATTGGACGATGACAGTTCCAAGTTGTGCACGTTCATAGGAAGATACAGATTCCTACGTTTGCCATTTGGGATATCGTCGGCATCAGAAGTCAGGGATGTGATTTTTCCGGATTAATCCGGAATTCCGGATTTTCCGACCAGAAAATGTGACCTACATGAATCATGCAGATCTGTTAAAAAAACAAAAAAAACAGACTGTGCTCCATACGGCGTAGCGCGTGCATGACAGAGGGAGTGCCTCATGAAGTAGCCTACATGTAAGACAAACTGTTTCTAAATTATCCCGCTTATATGGCTACCTCACATTATCCGATTATTAACCGTTAACTGATAAAATGGTAACACTTTTCAATAAGGTTCATTCAGTGCTGCCGCTCCCACCACGCGCATAACGCACTGTGCGTAGGGTGCCGAGTGCTGAGGGGGCACCAACAAATAGTCTAATGAAAAATCAATAATTATATTTGAATAATTATATTAAATATATAGCTCACTGATGGCCGCAAATAGTTTCTCCCGGAATCTAGAGCGAGCGAGTGAGCGCGCCTGCGAGACAGAGACTGTGCTTCAAACCGCGTAGCGCGCGTGCATGACAGATGGAAAGAGAGAGAGCAAGAGACCGCGCGCGCGTGCCTCGTGAAGGACATGTAAGACAAACTCTACATTATCCCGCTTATTACATGGCTACATACTAAATAAATCAATAATTTGACTCAAAATATTGATTTTAAAAGGAGTTTATTTATTTAAAAACGATTTATATTGCTTCCGCTAAAGAAAATAGTCCGTCTCACTTCTCGTACTCAAGTAGAAGTAGATACTTGTGTTAAAAAATACTCTGGTAAAAGTAGAAGTAGCCTACTGATTTAACTTCTTTACTCAAGTTAAAGTACCAAAGTACAGGCTTGAAAATTTACTTAAAGTATAAAAGTAAAAGTAGCCATGCGAATGATTTAATCATTTTTTTATGCAAAGCTAACGTTACCTGGACCACACAAATGCTTGAGTCCAAGCTGAGAAACCTAAGTGTATATGGAAGAAAGGTTCTTTATAAGCCATTGCCTACATTTTAAATGGATGTCTGCAAAATAGGCCTAAAACATCACATAGCCTAACGTTATATGATTATTGTGACAGAGACTGGGATTCCAGGTTAATGAGATTCTGACTGAGTAGCAAGATATGAATTCAAGTATCAGTATATTTTCCTGCTTTTTTGTCCTTAGCCAATCACATGCCTGAGAAGTATTCCAAAGAGCTGTAGCACAGATGATTGAAGACCTGGATGGTGTGATAAACATTGTGGATGATTTTCTGGTCTGGGGTGAGACAGTACAAGAGCATGATGCCAGACTGAGAGAACTGCTCCAGAGGGCAAGAGTGTACAACCTCAAACTAAACAAAAAGAAATGTCAAATCAGAACATCACAAATCAAGTATATTGGTCATGTACTGACAGCAGAAGGACTGAAACCAGACGAAGAGAAGGTGAGAGCTGTAGTTCAGTTACCTACACCAGAAGACAAGCAAGATCTTCAAAGATTTCTGTGCATGCTGCAGTATCTTGCCAAGTTTATTCCCAACTTGTCAGAAGTAAGTGATCCACTCAGACAGCTGCTGGAGAATGATGTTGAATGGTTCTGGGGAAGCGAACAAGAGAAAAGTTTTCAGAAACTCAAAGCTCTAGCAACAAATGGACCAACGTTGAAATACTACGATGTAAAAAAACCGTTGACATTGTCAGTAGATGCCAGTTCTCAAGGCATGGGTGCGGTTTTGTTACAAGATCAGAGACCAGTTGCATATGGATCAAGAGCGCTCACAGATTGTCAACGTCGATATGCACAAATTGAGAAGGAACTGCTTGCGATAGTATATGGATGTGAAAATTTCCATCATTATGTATATGGCAGAGAAGTGCAAGTAGAAAGCGACCACAAGCCACTGGAGTGCATCTTCAAAAAACCTCTACATCAAACTCTATTGAGACTACAAAGAATGTTGCTCAGACTTCAAAGGTACAATCTAAAAGTCAAGTACAAGCCAGGTAAAGAAATGCACATTGCAGATGCATTGAGTCGTGCTTACCTTGATGAATGCGACGAAGAACTGCTTGAAGAGGAGCTAGAGGTAAATTTCATCACATCTCAGCTGCCTGTGACAGAAAAGAAACTGCAAGAGTTCAGAAAAGAAACAGCTGAAGATCCTGAAATGCAGAAACTGAAAGAATACAGCATAAAAAGATGGCCTACAGAAAAAAGGGCTGTACTCAAAGACGTACAGAAGTATTGGACACACAAAGAGGAAATAAGTTTTACATCAGGACTTGTGTTCAAAGCATCCAAACTTGTAATACCAAACAAAATGAGAAAGCAGATGTTGGATAGAAATCATGAATCACATCTCGGCATGGTGAAATCCAAAGAAAGAGCAAGAGATATCATTTATTGGCTGGGAATGTCAAATGAGATTGAGAAAATGGTATCTGAATGTGCCACGTGCAACACTCATCGAAACAGTCACACAAAAGAACCACTAATATCTCATGCCGTGCCAGACAGACCATGGGCAAAAGTTGGTACTGATTTGTTTCAGCACAATGGTTCTGAATATGTGATGTGTGTGGACTACTACTCCAAGTTTCCAGAGATTGCAAAGTTGAATGACACTACCAGCAGAAGTGTAATACTTGCAATGAAATCACTGTTTGGAAGACATGGTATACCTGATGTGGTAATTTCAGATAATGGTCCACAATATGCCAGTCGAGAATTCAAGTGTTTTGCAGATAACTGGGAGTTCGAGCACAAAGACGTACAGAAGTATTGGACACACAAAGAGGATATAAGTTTTACATCAGGACTTGTGTTCAAAGCGTCCAAACTTGTAATACCAAACAAAATGAGAAAGCAGATGTTGGATAGAATTCATGAATCACATCTCGGCATGGTGAAATCCAAAGAAAGAGCAAGAGATATCATTTATTGGCTGGGAATGTCAAATGAGATTGAGAAAATGGTATCTGAATGTGCCACGTGCAACACTCATCGAAACAGTCACACAAAAGAACCACTAATATCTCATGCCGTGCCAGACAGACCATGGGCAAAAGTTGGTACTGATTTGTTTCAGCACAATGGTTTTGAATATGTGATGTGTGTGGACTACTACTCCAAGTTTCCAGAGATTGCAAAGTTGAATGACACTACCAGCAGAAGTGTAATACTTGCAATGAAATCACTGTTTGCAAGACATGGTATACCTGATGTGGTAATTTCAGATAATGGTCCACAATATGCCAGTCGAGAATTCAAGTGTTTTGCAGATAACTGGGAGTTCGAGCACAAAACATCTAGTCCGAGATATGCTCAATCTAATGGACAAGCAGAAAGAATGATCCAAACCATCAAGAGAATGCTCACAAAGTCACAAGATGAGAATGGAGATCCATATATTGCGTTGCTGGAATACCGCAATACTCCACTAGATGGCATTGGTTTGTCACCGGCACAACTTCTAATGGGAAGAAGATTGAAAACTAAACTGCCAACTTTGAGCAAATTGTTGACTCCAAAAGGAAGTAAGAAAGTTCAAGAGAAACTCAAACAGAGGCAGTCAAAGCAAAAAATGTATTTTGACAAATACACCAAACAGTTGCCAGAGATATCACCAGGAGACAAAGTGAGAGTGCAGCAAGGACAAATCTGGAATCCTGCAACAGTTTTGAAGAAACATGACTCGCCGAGATCGTATGTTCTTTGCACACCTGATGGAAGGATCTACAGAAGAAACAGAAAGCATCTGTTAAAAACAAAAGAACAAAACTTTCCATCAGCAAGTGATCAGGATGACTTTAACACTGAGCAAGAAACAAATGCAAAGTCAGAGAGAGAGATGAATCCTGATTTACCTGTCATGGTAAAACAAGCACATCAAAATGGTTCAACTGAAGAACAGACAAAGCCAAACATCATCACGAAATCAGGAAGAGAGATTAAAATCCCTTCTAGATTTAGAGACTATCACATGCACTAGCATTGAGTGCAATGCATCAGAGTAAATGTGTATTGTCATAAGTATTAATGCCTGTTTGTGAAAGCATTAGTAAACGTTGAAATAAGTTTAAGAGTTGTAAAAAAAAAAGAAAAAAAAGGGGGATGTAATGTATTCTATGTAACGTGTAATACGTAAGGGATGACGTAACAGGAAATAAACAAGAAGCATGGAGTTCAGAAGCAATCTGCGTGTCGTCTGATTTGTTTAAGTAAAACAAACGATAATACACCATCAGAGCTGATATTCTCAAAACACCACACAGCACCGTCTTCGGCTGACGGCTGACAGCTGACAGTCTGAGTTTCCACTGTTGCTTAGTTACCTATGATCACGCGCGTGAACTCGACAATCGACTACTGTGGGCTTCGACCGAAAACAGGAAGTAAATACAGGCGCTTGTTGAATTAACATCATTTTTATGAATATCTTTCACATCTACTGCAGTCAGATTCACCGTGTTCACTCTGAAGGAATCACTCAACATGGCTGGGCACTTGTATGACACATCAAGGATGATAAGAGAAATAAAAGCAGGTTTAAAATTAGACCCCATTCAAGTCAATAGGGTGCACATTTTAAAAAGAGGATAACACGGTGTAGGCAACACCGATTTTGTCGTTGTTCTCTATATTGACAGCTCTCCAAATTTACTAAAAATTGAGCTCAATGTTAAAATTGACCGGAGTTCTCCTTTAAAGGACAAGTTCGGTATTTTACACTTAAAGCCCTGTTTACAGATCGTATCTGATGAAATAGAACTGTTAAGATTAAAGTTTGGACACATGCTCCTGTCCCGAGAATTTTAGGTTTATTTCGCTTCCCCCCCCCATACCAAATGAGCAGCGCAAATGAGCTGATTTAAGGTGGTTTGAGGCTTTTTTGGCCGTTAAATAATAGCACAAACCTTAGTAAATCACCTTGCAGGATTACTTGAAATATTCTGCTCCCATAAATGATGTGTCTGAAAGGGAAACTCAAAAGAGGATTAGCTCTGGTGCAAGCTGTTAGTAAATCTGGCCCATATTGTTTTATTTACAGTTAGTTGATGATAAATATAAAGTAAAAAGCTAAAAGTAGCTATTGCATCAAAAGAAAACACAAACAATTAATAATACATTTAATGTGCATTTTCTGTGCACTCATAATGCATACACATTAGAAAAATATAAATCATTAGTTTATACCTTTAAACCGACCTTGATTGTACTTTTGAAAGGCAAATGGCATATTATTATTTTTAATCCACAGATTGACAGAGATGTTATCTTGCTAATGGAGGATTCAGCTCTGGCCAACTTTATCCCCTCATATGGAGATAGACTTGCTCTTTTCAATTTTTGCCGTAATCAAAACCCTGCTTCCAAAAGGAAGTTAGGTCTGTTTGAAAGACTGAGAGAAAAGATGAAACTGAGAAAGCAATCTACAACTCAACCCCAATCTGAAGAGACACCTGAGACTTCTAAACCCAAATCCAGAGCCAAAGCAAGTAAGCGACAGATTGAAATTGGCTGGATTCATACAAAAAAACAAAGAAACAAAACAGGTCAGAACAAAACAAGGAGGGGGTACTAGAAAGGTTGTAGTGGACATTAATGCAGGATACATTGAGATCCTTAAAGAAGGTAAAGAACTTTTCTTCCCAGATGGAAATTCTTGTAAGGGTGATGAACGTGACTTCACATTTGAAGTTTGGGACTTCAGACAAAATGTTCTTCCCAGTGATGTCTCCATTGGCACAATACATGAGGCAGTGAAACTGCCAAATTTGCGCTTCTACATAGCTACTAGGCCAAACGAGTCAGCTGACAGTACTTCAAATACTGAGTATGAAAGTGAAAATAATGATGAGACCAGCATCATCTCACTACAAAGGGATTATAGTGAAGATGTAGCAGACTCTTCTACAATGCCCACTAACAACTATACAGATTCTTTAGTTGTCACAGATCTTCCAGTGGTACTAGGCCTGAATATTACATTAGCTGAGGAAGTTTTCATCATGGCAGATGATGTAGTGAATGAGCCACTTAATATTTCTGACCCTGAAATCACATTTGGCCCTTACTCAGGAGATGAATAGTTTATTCTCACGATTATTTCGACTTTTTTCTTGAAATTTAACGAGTTTTTTTCTCGAAACACAACTTTATTCTCGAAATTTAATGAGTTTATTCTCAAGATTGTATTTCGAGTTTTTTTTCCCGAAATTTAATGATTTTTTTCTCGAAACACAACGACTTTATTCTCGAAATGTAATGAGTTTATTCTCAAAATTGTATTTCGACTTTTTTCTCTCGAAATTTAACGAGTTTAATCTCGCATTATAATGACTTTAATCTCGAGATGGATTATTTTTTTTATTATTGCTTGGCCCTAATCCTCTTCCGTACAACAGGCACGTTTAAACGACAAACAATAAAATCAGAACCAGATTCAGTTACGTTCATGGTTCCAGTGGCCTTAATGCATGCACGGCTTTCAAAATGTCACAAAGTGTTTTGAGATTATTTTGAATGAAATATTGAAGTTTATAATTAAGTATTTTGGCACACCACGCCGAGTGGCGCTATCCATTGTTCTAAAGTCGGGTTTTATTCTGGCATGTTGAATTAGCCTAGTGTTCGGCAGACGTGGCGGCGCTTTCATTTTGATTTATTTTTCTCATAACAGCTAAAATAACTTAGGCCCTTATTGGCTACTCCGTAATTTTTTAGTCATACCGATAAGAGTAGAGTAGCCTACATCGTTCAAAACTGTAAACTTGTATTCATATTGGGCTAACGACAAAAGTTTATCTGTCGTCTCTGTCTCCGGGAACTGCACATCACAAAAATGAACCGAAAGCCACTTGCCTCCGCTCAGTCACGATAAAAAATCGGCTATGTCTAAAGCCTTTAAATGTCCAAATATTTAATAAATGTTATCTGATTAGGTAATCCGTATGAAACCGAGATGTGCAGAGGATGTACTCAGACATGTTTTAGCTATTATGTGAGTGCTTCCCAATGAGGAACGGACAAGGGTGAAAATCTCGCTATAATTAAATGTAGTCTAGGCTAAATCGCCCTGAATTAAATTGTAAAAACAGTTCAGATAATTTATTTGTCTAAATGTTGCGATATTGTTTAATTTACGTTCATCATTATTCTATAAATGTTATTTAGTTTAGCAGCAGCACCATGAAGCACTGTGGTTCGAGATTTATATAAACAAAATAATAATAATAATAATAATAATTCACAAATCACGCACCCTGGTTGTAAGGATCCAAAGATCCCCGTGGAATTTAACATTGAGTTAAACATTTTGTTCATGCCAACAAAAGTTTTGCTTGGAAAAAGCTGTCCCAAACCGAGGTAGCGTTTTATTTCTTCAATTATTGAAATAATGAAATGTTTAGTAATAAACTATTATGACAGAAATATATGTAGCCTAAATAATTAAATTCCTTTATTATCAACACTTTAATAGCCTAATGCTAATAATTAAGTGTGAATTGCGACTTCTGTTTTAAAGGGATAGTTCACTTTGAAATTAAATTTTGGTATGTTTTAGCTTACCTGAAGTGCATCCAAGATGAAGGTGTCTTTGTCTCCGCGTTTCTGCTGAGTTTAAAAATGCAACGTCCAATCGAAGGCGGTTAGATTAGTTTCCGGGGAAGAAATCCGGTGTAAACAGATCACTTGGACGTCGTTGTGTCAAAGAGATAAAAACTATATAAATACTGTTTGTTTTATCACACAAACCACTTGTTTCGTGTCTTAGGCCATCAATGTGCACTTACGATGGGGAATTTTTTAATTTTGACTTTTCTCTGCATGCTATTAGAGACATCTCTGCATGCTTTTGGACAGAGGTGTCAAAAGTATTCACATTCATTACTCAAGTAGAAGTACAGATACTAGGGTTTAAAATGACTTCTGTAGAAGTTGAAGTATCAACTCAAGCTTTTTACTCAAGTAAAAGTGTAAAAGTACTGGATTTTAAAACTACTTAAAGTATAAAAGTAAAAGTAATGCAAGGCAAAAAATGCCATTAAGGACAAAAGCTTGACCCCGCGCCAAAGGGGCCTATAGTGCATCCAAAAAAAAAAATTCTAAGGCCATAATGACTATAATGTTATATATATTAAAATGTAAATGTTGAAAAACTTGTGAGGCACTAGGCTACCTGTTTCAGCCGCATATAAGGATTTCAGATATTGCCATCTTTGTGGGGATATTTTGACACTATAATGGTTGCGCACACACACACACTCTCTCTCTCTCACACACACACGCACGCACACACACACACACACTCTCTCTCTCTCTTCTCTCTTCTCTCTCACACACACACTCTCTCCTCTCTCTCTCTCACACACACACACACATACACACACACACACTATCTCTCTCTCTCTCACACACACACTCACTCTCTCTCTCTCTCTCTCTCTCTCTCTCTCTCTCTCTCTCTCTCTCTCTCTCACACACACACACACACACACGCACACTCAGTCTCCCTCTCACACACACGCACACACTCTCTCTCTTCTCTCTCTCACACACAAGCGCGCACGCACGCACGCGCACACACACACACACACTAACGATTATGTTTGCCACTTATCCCGCGATTGTCATACAGTAGGCAATATTGTAAAAACGGCTGTCCTGTCCCCAAAGCAATATTTGACGCGATTTGCCCCGTATTCTTGAGCACAAAACTGTTGATTAATTTCTCCCTCGCTTACCGCATCTACAGTAGGTTTCCTTCGGAGGAGTTGTGCCGCTTCGCACAACAAAATGTAACAACAGCGCGCCGCGCGGACAGCCTCTCACAAGTTAGAAAGAAAACACAAAGCCAATCAGTTTAGCGATGTGTGTTCAGGAGGCGGGACTCAGATCTATTGTATAATTGCCCATTTTTTAAACGACGACAAGCCAGAATGAAAACAAGCAAAAATGAAATAGGAGTAACGAGGCTATTTTTAAAATGTAAGGAGTAGAAAGTACAGATAATTGCGTGAAAATGTAAGGAGTAGAAGTAAAAAGTCGGCTGAAAAATAATTACTCAAGTAAAGTATAGATACCCAAAATTTCTACTTAAGTAATGTAACGAAGTATTTGTACTTCGTTACTTGACACCTCTGCTTTTGGATACAGTACCTATATACCTGCATTATATACAATACAATACAATACAATTTTATTTGTATAGCACATTTAAAAACAACTGGCGTTGACCAAAGTGCTTAACAAGGCCAATAAGGGAAGACAATAAGACCAGTAAAGATACACATCAAAGAGAAGTATAGTCGCTCAAGTCAGGGTATATTGAAAGCTAATGAAAAGAGGTGCGTTTTCAGAGAGATTTTAAAAAGTGTCAGAGTTTGGGCAGATCTAATATCGTGGGGTAGGCTATTCCATAGCTTAGGCCCATAAGCTGCAAAAGCTCGATCACCCCTATTTTTCAGTCTGGTCCTAGGGACAGAAAGTAAGTTAGAGTCCCCCGATCTTAGTGATCTTGACTTAATTTCTGGATAAAGCAATTCTGATAAGTACTGTGGAGCTAAGTTCTGTATAGATTTAAAAACAAAAAGCAAAACTTTAAAATCAATTCGAAATTTAATCGGTAGCCAATGAAGCGAAATCAGAACTGGCGTAATATGTTCAAATTTTCGTTTTCCTTTGAGAAGGCGTGCAGCTGCATTTTGGACTATTTGTAGACGGGTGATGTGTTTCTGAGAAATCCCAATATATAAAGAATTACAATAGTCCAATCTGGATGTTATAAAAGCATGCAGAGCTATCTCAAAGTGCTTACCAGACAAAAATGGTTTAACCTTTGCTAAGAGACGGAGGTGAAAGAAGCAAGACTTTAACACCGCATTTATCTGCTTTTCAAGGGTAATGTTGTTGTCAATCCAGACCCCCAGATTCCGAATACAGGTAGTGCTGTAAGGTGACAACGTTTGGAGGTCACAAACATGTGTATTACGATCACTGGGGCCAAACACGATAATTTCCGTCTTGCTTTCATTCAGACTCAAAAAGTTAGCAGTAAGCCATGATTTCAGGTCATCTATACAATCGAGTAGTGGCTGTAAAGCCAACTTATCGTCACGCTTTAGAGGCAGGTACATTTGGGTATCGTCGGCATACAGGTGAAAAGAAATGCCATGTTTAGTTAAAATAGAACCTAAAGGTAACATATACAGATTAAATAGTTCTGGCCCAAGAATAGAACCCTGCGGAACACCACACCCAAGTTTCATTCTGGATGAGCACTGTTTCCCGATACGAACAGAAAAGCTTCTGTTAGTCAAATATGAGCGGAACCATTTCAACACCATCCCCCCAAAACCTGTACATGCCTCAAGACGAGAAATTAAAATATCATGGTCGACCAAGTCAAAAGCAGAGCTAAGGTCTAAAAGGACGAGAGCTACAGATTGCCCTGTGTCAGTAGTGAGCAGAACATCATTCATGATGCGTAGAAGTGCAGATTCTGTACTATGACGTAATTTAAAACCAGACTGAAATTTCTCATAGATCTGACTATCTGTTAAAAAAGACTGGAGTTGGCACAGAACCACTTTTTCTAAGATCTTAGAAATAAAAGGTAGATTTGAAATGGGGCGATAGTTGCTTAAAATTGATGAATCCAAATTAGCTCTTTTAAGTTTCGGCAAGACCAATGCATATTTCAGGCTGTTAGGAACAACCCCGGTGTAAAGACATTTGTTGATAATAGACAACAAATCAGAACCAACAGTACATACAACCTGCTTAAAAAATTTAGTAGGAATCACATCTTGAAAGCAACTAGTAGATTTTAAAGTTGAAACAATCTCAGCCAAAGAGTCAAGAGAAACAGGTTCAAAGACAGACCATGTAGAAGAACATAATGGAACTTCAAGTGGCATATAAACAGATGGAGACAATTGAGATCTGATCATTGAGATCTTCTCATTAAAGTATGTTGCAAAATCTTCACAGAGAAAATCAGAAATCTCTGGTAAAAGATCAATAGTGGGATTTAGAGCAGAGTCAATTATTGAAAATAAAACATTGGGCCTGTTACTATTGTTTCTAATCAGCTCAGAAAAGTAGTGATTTTTAGCAGCTTTAGCAGCTTGCTGAAATGCGGCGAGAGAATTCTTTAAAATTTCATAAGAAACATGTAGTCTGTCTTTACTCCACTTCCGTTCAGCCCTTCTACAGGTCTAAGAGAACGAACATTATCATTAATCCATGGTTTTGAAACATGATTATTTTTCTTTCTCTTTTCCCTGATTGGGGCAACAGCATTAAGAGCATTTGAGCAGACAGAATTAAAAAAGTTCAAATGTTCTTCAGCATCCAAGGAGCTCAATAATGGAGCAGTGGCTCGTTCCATAACTAAACCCGGGTACAATGCCACAAAGTCCTCCTTAGTACGTTCATTAAAAATTTGAGTTGTCCGTGTGCAAGTATGAAGTTTATGTCTGGTGTCATTATTAGGCAGAGAAAACAGAATCGGAAAATGATCCGACATACCAGTATTACAGATGTCAATGTCTGATACCAGTAAACCACGTGATAAAATTAAATCTAGAGTATGTCCCTGAACATGAGTGTGTCCAGACACCCATTGATCCAGGTCAAAAGAGACAATAAGATTCAGAAACTCTTTAGAAAGTGGCTTAGTGTCACAGCACACATGAATATTAAAATCACCCAAAATTAAAATTCTGTCAAATCTGGTGACCAGATCCCCCACAAACTCTGCAAATTCATTAATAAAGTCCTTATTCAGTTGAGGCGGACGATAAACCAGGGCAAATACCTGAGAGTTTGTTGATGTCGGTTGCACAAGTTGTACTTCGAAAGTACGGCAAGGGCTAGTTGTTAGACCACGGCAGGGATATTGTTTTTTAAACAGTGACGCCAGACCCCCTCCACGGCCGGATAGCCGCGGTGAGTTAAGGAATAAACAATCCTGTGGAACTAATTCTGTGAAAGGACTTAGTTCATCCGGTTTAATCCATGTCTCAGTGATAAATAAAATGTCCAGGTCCTTCATCGTGAAGAAATTATTTATTAAAAAAGTCTTGTTTACCACTGACCGGGCATTAATCAGGGCCACTTTAAGGGACGGTGCAGCTACCTCCAGCTGTGTTGTTCGAGTTGGTAAGTGAAGATTACAATGATTCACTCCACGACGTCGAAAGCTGGGAGAGACGATACGTGAAGGGTCGGGCAAAGGACATCCAACAACGGGTCGAAGCCACCGATGAGAGGGGAAGGACCATGCAAAAGCCCCGTCGAGACGACGCTCTCGGGTTAGCACAGAACCAACACACACAGCCAAAGACCGTGCAAGAAACTTCAATCGAGCAGCAACTCCCCCCCGCTTCCACGCTTTCTCCGACGCCGTCGCTTCAAGAAAGGGTCAACGGGATACCAACGCTGTTTTACATGAAAGTGCTGATACACAGGTGGGGGAAATCGGCAGCACTCCTCAACATTGCCTTTAGTTATATCAATAGCCATGCGGATTGTTTAGTAATGTTTGACGATCATAAACATATGACATATTGCAGTCCAAATTTAGCAGCGACAAACATAAAAACAAACATAAAAACACGAATTTAAAAAGTGAAAAGGAGGACAATAGACGGCAAGCCACATACAACGGCGCCATCTTGGATATATGACTGACAGACAAGAACGGTTTGACCTAAAAATATAAAAATTTAAACTACTGCGGAGACAAAGACACCTACATCTTGGATGCACTTCAGGTAAGCTAAAACATACCAACATTTAATTTCAAAGTGAACTATCCCTTTAATTCTGTCTCAGACTCGGATAGCCTGTGGGGGGGTTGGGGGTTAAGGAGGTGTTAATGTTCTGTCTTTCATATGGAGAGTGAGCCTGATCATGACCAGGCAAAAGCAAAATACTTTTAAAGTCCCTGTAAAGACAATTCTAAAAAAAGAATTCTAAACACATTATAAATGTTAGAAATGTATTGCTAAAACATATTACAAAGACTGTGAACTGCGAAGTACTGAATTGTGGAGTTAGACCGTTAAACAGTTTTTCACCATTGCTATTTTCCGGATTTTTTGGGCGGGGCTAAAACGGGGGCTCGATGACACACTGGAGCCCCTGAGCTCCTGGACACGCCCCTACTTCATGACACACTGGAGCCTCTGAGGCTGGCCGCTCCCTAACAATATAGCACATTCGCATCAGTTTGGCGGTCAATCGCGAGTTACTGTCAGTACTATTATTAGTTACTACAGCCTACAGTTTGCTAGTTAGCTATGCCTTCTTCACGGAAATGCGTACTACCAGGATGCGATCATGTACGAAACAGATCGGTGTCCTTATTTAAATTTCCTAAAAACGAACACATCAAGAAGAGGTGGATTAATTTTGTGAAGAGCCACCTTGATGGAGAGCTGAGGATCACCACCAAAACCCGCCTCTGTAGTGATCATTTTACACAGGATAGTTTTATAAACTTTCGTCGGAGACAACTGGGGTGCTCTGATAATCCGCTGTTACTGGTGAATGAGGCCGAACCGACTATCTCCCGCCTCGGCCTTCATCCTCCCATTGCGCCGACACCTGGTGCCATCCTCGGCAGTGCGTGCCCACCAATGAGGGTAAGCTGCCTTGTGTGCTTATGTTATAATTATAGTAGGTAGTCCACAGTAACTACTAAATTCTGCAACCCTCTAACGTGATTTTTTTTGTTTATTTATATGATCAATATGATTCCTTAGCCAAGTAATTTAAACTATTATCTGTTCACAAAGCAGTCCCTTCCGACCACAAAAGAGACCGAGGGCCCTATTTTAACGATCTGAAACGCAAGTGTCAAAGCGCAAAGCGCAAGTAACTTTGTGGGCGGATCCCGGCGCTGTTGCTATTTTCCAGGCGGGATGAATGACTCTTGCGCCTGGCGCAAATCTAAAAGGGGTTGGTCTGAAGTAGCTTCATTATTCATAGGTGTGGTTTGGGCGTAACGTGAAATAAACCAATCAGAGCGTCCTCTCACATTCCCTTTACATTTACATTTATGCATTTGGCAGACGCTTTTATCCAAAGCGACTTACATTGCATTATCCTATACATTTTTATACATAGGTATGTACAATCCCCTGGGATCAAACCCACGACCTTGCGCTATTAACGCAATGCTCTTACCACTGAGCTACAGGAAAGCTTTTAGAGCAGGCGTACTTGTTCCAAGGCGGATCGCTATTACAACGGCGGATTTGCCAGGCGCACAATGATTTCCCTCGTATGTTAATATTTTTCCTTGTAATAATGTATGATTTGCAAAAATGAAAACTGCTGCGTCTGTTTATAATTATTAGAGAATCAAAGTGGATGCGCGTTAACACGCTACATTATGGCCAAGCACGCGCCCTTAAAATACCATATCACTAACGCGCAACGCGCCACTGTCTTTAGACTGTTTTTTTCCTGGTCAGTGGCGCAATTGCTTTCTAAACCTGGAAAATAGCACCAGGGGAGTTTTGCACCGGAACACGCCTCCTCTTTGCGCTGAACCGCCCACGCGAGCGCAAGTTCATTCCCTAATTTACCGACGTGCGTCTGTGGAGGGAAAAGTCAGCTGTGCGCGGGTGCAAAATAGGAATGATACATGCGTCGGTGTTCAAAGTCAATTGCGCTGGGTGCAAGATAGGGCCCCGAGTCTTTCATGCATAAAGTCACTCGAGAAGTTGGATGTCAGACAGATCACTTTGTGGGGAAAAGGACTGTGGCCACAAAACTGTCTAAAAGAACACTAGCCAACAGAAAGAGTACAGGTAAGTTACCGTATGTTGAGAGGTCAAGTGCCTAATTTGTCTTTTTGAAATGTGCACGTGTTTTGTCTTGCTTGTTTTCACATTCAATAGATTTTAAACCATTTCATCGATAAAAGAGGAAAAGGATAATTGAATTCCGTTCTCGCGGCTCGTGTGCTTTGTTTGCTCACTGCCGCACACACACAGAGAGAAATGCGCGTTTCAGAGAGCGCGCGGACTCCGAATTGAATATATTTACATACAATTTTTCGATTTTTGTACCTGAAATAACTTACTTTATTTTTTACTTCGATAGACTATATTGTATTTATAGTTGACACCACCAGTGAACAGTAAGTTAACTTTTTCTTGTAGATCTTTGTTAATTGAACATAATATGAACAATCTCTTCCTCAACATAATTTTAATCTATGCTGATGTGATTGTCGTGTAATTTTACTATGCAGTTGAGAAATTAGAAATAATACAATTTGTAACAAGTCTTTGTTTTTGTGGTTTCCTTTGTCAATAGAGCACCAACCAAGCCACCACAGGACATGGTGAAATACTTGGTATATGAGGAGTGCCTGCTTGAGCTTTTTAAAATCTGCCCCACCTGCTCAAGAGTCTGCAAGGTGATCACATTTGTAAAAGGAACATTCCTTTCTGTGACCCAGAAGTGCCTCCACCAGAGTTGTTCATCCACCAGAGAGTGGAAGAGTCAACCACTTCTGGGCAGCTCTCCAGCAGGGAATCTGCACCTATCAGCCGCCATCTACTACACTGGCTCTTCTTTCATCCAGACTAACAAGGTTTGTAAAAAAAATAGTGACCTTTATTTTAAAAAAGTTTATAAGGCCAGGGCACTGCACAGCGCTACAATGGGATGTTGAACATGCTATTTCTGATTTTACTTTACAGGTGCTCAATGCAATGCATGTGAGAACCTTCAGCAGAATGGCACACCGAAATCATGTGCACAACTACATTCTGCCTTCTGTGCTACATAAGTGGAGATTGCATCAGAGCGACCTGCTTGAGGGACTAAAACAGAGAGAAACTGTGTCTCTTGGTGGTGATATGAGAGCTGACAGTCCGGGCCATTGTGCAAAATATGGCTCATACTCCATGATGGATCTCAGCACAAACAAAAATGTTGATATCCAGCTTGTACAGGTAAATAGATTATAAAAACTAAGTAGGCAGTATTTGCCAGGGAAACTCTAGGGACGTTTTGAGAAATTAATACAATTTCAGACTTTAGAAATCTGTATTTAAAGAAATGTTATTGTCACGGTTTTGTTCACGTCATGTCTGCTTCCTTGTCTGTCATGTGATCCCTTGTTGTCATGTGACCCTGCCATGTGCCTTGTCTTGAGTTTATTGTCTGATTGATTGATCATTGTTCACAGGTGTTCCTCGTCTGGTCGTTAGTCTTGTATGTATTTAAGCCCTCATGTTTGCCTGTGTCTGTGTCAAGTATTGTTTCCTGTAAACCGCTATTAGTAAGTCTTCGTCTCTGTCATGTTTTCATGCCACGCCATGCTTTTTGTTTAGTGTCATGTTTTGTTTAATTAAAGCTGCATATGGGTTCTCTTAAATCTTGCCTCCAGTGGATCCCTCATTACAGAATACTTGACCCTAGTGATGGGCAGATCGAGGCTTCGTGAAGCAATGAAACAGTTGAACCAAATGGTCCATATTGTTTCGAGGCTTCGAATCAATCCGACACCCGTCTCCACGGTGACACCTAGTGGTCATTTGCAGGTGTTGATCTGAAACAACCTTGACGAGCCATTAAAATTGTTTTTTTTATTATTATTGTACTTTTCTAATATGTGAATCTTGTAACCTATAGGCAGGGGTGCACATAACTGGTACGCAGGTACGCATGCGCGACAAAAATCAGGAATGCGTAATGCCACTTGTGTTACTACGCGCCTTTGCGTACTGTCGCCAAAATGCAACCTAGGCAGTGTTAATTTAATTTTTTCACAGATGAAAACGAGACGATAACTAAATAAAAACCTTGTTTTAAATGACGACCACTATGACGAATAAAAACTAGACGGAAATGTAAGGGAGGGACGATTGGGGAAGTGATCCAGTCAGAACTGATTTGCGTTTGTGGAAGATGCGCACATTTGAATTGTAACGTGCTGATCTACCGAGTCGGCATGCGCTTCATGCATGTCTCAAATCGTTAAAAAATGTAAACGTCTGGGAGAAAGAGAAGAGCAGACATATGGATAGATCTGAATAAGAGTGACGACGCGAAAGACAGCTTTATTCGGTATATTTTTCTGTGCGAACACACACACACAAACACGACCCGAAGCGTGCAGCCCCGCACATAGACGCTGCGCGCAAGGACTGAATCGAGCTCTCTTTCGCGTCTGAATGTACAAATACACACAACATTATGTCTAAATGTCCGTTTTGGAGAGTATTCACGTAAACACGGTCGGTTATGTCTTTACAGAACGTACCGTGCATCAGTGCAATTGGATCTGCACACTCTTAAAGTGACAGTGCGTAATAAACCTAATGCCTTCTGTACACTTAATATTGATCAAACAACAAAATAAAAAGAGAAAATTCACTGCTCTTTAATATCTTTAATAAGGATTAATTATATTTAATTTACACAAATACATATATCTGAACAATCAAATAACACTTCAAATAAAAAATGTTTCTATCATTTTAGGTCGTTCTTTTCACGCTGATGTAAATTTAAGTGTTCGTTTATTTTTATTTTATAAGTTTGGTTTTAGTTAGTTATTTTATGCTATAAAAATGGAAATGTGACGTCATGATGACAGCTGTGGCCACGCTACATATGGGGTGAGTACCAAACACCATCTCCTGGTCCTCACCTGAGTAACTCACTGAAAAAGTTATGTGCACCCCTGCCTATAGGCTCCTCACTGTGCATAATGTTATTTTGGTCCTGCAAAATGAATATTAATAAAATAAATCAAGCCACAATGTCTCACTTTTTTAGATATTTTTATTCAAAAATATTAATTTCTCTGCTGTGGAAGGACTTAGCCTACTTCTTTTTTTACAGATAATTTCTCCAGCCTTTGAAAAAATCCTCTCACAATGGACACTTGTTGCTGGAATGCAAAGATATTTTTTAGCCATGACATCCAAATGATGAAAGATTACTGCTCTCTCTTTCCAGTAAGTTAGTGGATCATGAGTTCTGGGCAAATACGCATCGTTGATGTATTTATCTATTAATGTGTCACTATATGTATACTCAATGTCTCTATAGCCTATCAGTCAATGTGTTGTGTAAATTTAAATATAAGCCTAAATATAACTAAACAAATCGCTCTATAAATGTCACTATATCACGAAAAATCCAATCCAAAATCTCAAAATCAAACTCCTCTCACAAAAACCCACGAGGTCAATATGCGTTGATTTCACTTTTATACAGATGTGCGATCGTGTGGTCTGTTTCCGACCGTGTCAATCAAACGCTGATTCGGAGGCTCACACCTGATGAAACACTAGTGAAACACTTCGAGACTTCGTTTGGCCATAGTCACGTGACATGGGTGTTTTGAATCACGCTTCGGATCAGTGTTTCGAAACATCTGCGCTTCGGGATCTCGCAAAGCTTCGGAACGACTGTTTCGCGTCAGCCATCCCTACTTGACCCACAACCATGAACCCAGCAACCCTTTCCCTCCTAAATCTCCGCCAGAGAAATCGGCACCTGGAGATTTATGTGGAGGAATTTTGTGGACTATGCTACAAGGTTGGTTTTAATGATGTGACTCTTAAGGACATTTTCCACCATGGGCTGAACGAACCGCTGCACTCATCTTTGCCAGGGGGGAAAATTCATTTCTCCCTAGAGCAATATATTGACTATGCCCTTCTGTTGAGTGGTTCTTTGTTTACTGTGGGCTTTGTGGATGAGGTGCCCCACAATCCCACAGAAACCCCCAAGCCTGAGCCACTTCACGTCATGCCTGCCAAGCCTGAGCCACTTCACGTCATGCCTGCCAAGCCTGAGCCACTTCACGTCATGCCTGCCAAGCCTGAGCCACTTCACGTCATGCCTGCCAGGCCTGAGCCACTTCACGTCATGCCTGCCAAGCCTGAGCCGCTTCACGTCATGCCTGCCAAGCCTGAGCCACTTCACGTCATGCCTGCCAGGCCTGAGCCACTTCACGTCATGCCTGCCAGGCCTGAGCCACTTCACGTCATGCCTGCCAGGCCTGAGCCACTTCACGTCATGCCTGCCAAGCCTAAGCCACTTCACGTCATGCCTGCCAAGCCTGAGCCACTTCACGTCATGCCTGCCAGGCCTGAGCCGCTTCACGTCATGCCTGCCAAGCCTGAGCCGCTTCACGTCATGCCTGCTAAGCCTGAGCCGCTTCACGTCATGCCTGCCAAGCCTGAGCCGCTTCGCATCATGCCTGAGTCACTTCACGTGAACCATGAGCTTCACGTCACGTCTGTTGTGCCTGAGTCTCTCCACACCTGACCTGAGTCGCTCCACACCATGTCTTCGGACAAAATGGCTGCAGCGACATCTGAGCCAGCTATAACACCAACATTTACCATTTTGGCCACAGCCATTTGGTGTGTGTGGTCGGCTTATACAGCGCCTGACCATGCCTCGTCTGCCCAGCCAGAGACTGAGCTTCACGCCCCGCCTGCCCAGCCAGAGACTGAGCTTCACGCCCCGCCTGCCCAGCCAGAGACTGAGCTTCACGCCCCGCCTGCCCAGCCAGAGACTGAGCTTCACGTCCCGCCTGCCCAGCCAGAGACTGAGCTTCACGTCCCGCCTGCCCAGCCAGAGACTGAGCTTCACGTCCCGCCTGCCCAGCCAGAGACTGAGCTTCACGCCTCGTCTGCCCAGTCAGAGACTGAGCTTCATGTCCCGCCTGCCCAGCCAGAGACTGTGCTTCACGCCACGCCAGAGTTTTGCCCCGAGATGGCCGCCACCACGCCAGAGTCTCGCCCCGAGATGGCCACCGCCACGCCAGAGTCTCGCCCCGAGATAACGGCCGCACCTCTGTCTGTTCCTGAACTAGTGTCTGTTCCTGTAGATAACCTCATAATTTTCCCCAAGAAAATTTTGGGGGGAGGCTATAGGGTCCTTGATAGGACCATGGAGGCGTCTCCGCCATGGCCGCCTGAAGGGTCGTCTCCACCATGGCCGCCTGAAGGGTCGTCTCCGCCATGGCCGCCTGAAGGGTCGTCTCCGCCATGGCCGCCTGAAGGGTCGTCTCCGCCATGGCCGCCTGAAGGGTCGTCTCCGCCATGGCCGCCTGAAGGGTCGTCTCCGCCATGGCCGCCTGAAGGGTCGTCTCCGTCATGGCCGCCTGAAGGGTCGTCTCCGCCATGGCCGCCTGAAGGGTCGTCTCCGCCCACGCCTTGCCACGGTCCAGGTCCGCCCACGCCTTGCCACGGTCCAGGTCCACCCACGCCTTGCCACGGTCCAGGTCCGCCCACGCCTTGCCACGGTCCAGGTCCGCCCACGCCTTGCCACGGTCCAGGTCCGCCCACGCCTTGCCACGGTCCAGGTCCGCCCACGCCTTGCCACGGTCCAGTTCCGCCCACACCATGGCACGTCCCAGGCCCGTCCACGTCACGCCACGCCCCGCCCCATGTCCCGTCCCCCTGCACAGGCCTGGCCCACCATCCCTCCCCCAAGACCGCCTCCGCTCCACCACCCACCTGGACTTTTATGTTTTGCTGGGCGTCAGGAGACGCTCTTAGAGGGGGGGGGGGATTCTGTCACGGTTTTGTTCACGTCATGTCTGCTTCCTTGTCTGTCATGTGATCCCTTGTTGTCATGTGACCCTGCCATGTGCCTTGTCTTGAGTTTATTGTCTGATTGTTTGATCATTGTTCACAGGTGTTCCTTGTCTGGTCGTTAGTCTTGTATGTGTTTAAGTTAAATGTTTTCATGCCACGCCATGCTTTTTGTTTAGTGTCATGTTTTGTTTAATTAAAGCTGCATATGGGTTCTCTTAAATCTTGCCTCCAGTGGATCCCTCATTACAGTTATGTCTATGATCCACAGAGCAATGAAGTGGGAAGCAGTGTCCGTATGGAAAAGGAAGGGCTTATCCGGAGCCTGGAATTTCTTGAAAAATCTGGTGTCAAAGTAGCTTCCCTTGTGACAAACCGACACACCCAGGTTCAAAAGTTTATCCGGGATCAGAAACCAGACATTGACCACTTTTATGATGTATGGCATTTATGTAAAGGTAGGATAATTTTGAAAATAAAGTTTGATTATTTGTAGCACAGCTAATCCTGTGCAACACCCACTGTAGAACCAATGTATTCCATCTTTTTAAACTGTTCTCAGCACTCACCAAGAAGGTGGATGCCATGTCCAAGGAGAAAGACTGAAACAAGGTCGAATTGTGGCAGAAGAGCATAGAAAATCACCTCTACTGGTCAGCATCCGGTTCATCAAATGGAGAGGAAACCTTGGCAAAATGGACATCTCTTCTCAACCAAGTCCAGAATGTGCATGTCCATGAAAATCCACTCTTCCCCAAGTGCCTCCACCCTCCTTCCACTGACAAAAACAAGTGGCTGAAACCCGGTACGCCAGTATTCAATAGAAATTATGCTAATCCTGTAGTATACTCTCAGCTGTTATGCACTCATCTTTTATGTATTGGTTATTCTCTGTCCTCTTCTAGCAACAAAGGCCATCCACAAGCTGGAGAAGGTGCTAATGAACAAGCGTGTTCTTGGTGATGTGAAAAAGCTGAGCCCTCTCTACCAAACATCTGCCTTGGAGGGTTTCCACAGTGTGATTCTGCGGTTCGCACCAAAAAACATGGTCTTCTCATACTTGGGGATGCTTTGCAGGTAAATTGTATAGTAATCATGTTGTCAATATTGTAAAGTAACATGTACTTTTAATGGCATCATTATGTTGGAGTAATCCCATACAAATCCTAATTTCAGACTTTACCTGGCTGCATTACATTTCAATGAAAATGCTGGTCGTACTCAAGCGAGGACTGCAGCAGGAGAACTGCAGTTCTAAGTTAAATTTACCAAGGCCAAGAGAGGGGGACATGTGGTGTCCATGGTGAAGACCAAATATTTTACTGGTAAGTTAATTCTCAATTGTCTTTTGATATCTCCATACTATCAAATACATGTTACTTTGTTAACAGTTTGTCAACAGTTGATACCATATGAATGACTCAAACTGTATGCTATGTGCTCTCACCTGTGTTTTAGAATATGTGACTGAACTGACGGACATCCTCTTTAACGAGGTCATCCTGGACCCTGCACCCTTTGTGGCTGATATGAAAACAGTGGCTGTTCCTGGATTCCTGTGTTCACAGTATGAACGTCCTGGGAAATCCGACGCAATTGCTAGCCATGTGTCCAGGTTCAGCTGTCCAGGTTGTGAGGGAACAGCTCTAACAACACCCATCTAAGTCCACAATCCCTTTCTGTTTTCTGCCAACATATAACTTACCATTTCCACAGTACTATTCTTGCCCTTACTCAATTTTTGTTATTCGGGTAATATATACAGTACATTAGATGTGTCACAAAAATTACATTATCGACTTGCTGCACAATGCAAGAATGCATAGGGACATGATAGTCCAGATTTGACAGTAAGTTGTGATGCATATAAACATGTAACTACTCAAACTGGTTGATAGTTAAAATGAAATTTATTGAAAGTGTATTGAATAATTGTGTACATAGCACATTTCCAAAACAAGTACAATATACAGATTTTCTGCATTTAAATGGGAGGCCTAAAGCTTGTGTACTCCCCATCTTCATCCGGGTACTCCTGGTGAATACGGTGCACAACACAAGACGGTATGACAACCCTGTTGCAGGGATTAAAGTTCTCCGTCGCTACGATGGATTTCCGTTAATTACAGCAAGTCTATGACGGATTTCCGTCAATTGTCAATTTAATGTCTTAGATTCACTTTTCATAATTTTAAGGCCATAAATAGGCTTTCATTTCTCAAATAGTGTAATAAATGTCTTAATTTTAGTCTTAAATTGAATTAAATCAAATCAAGGAAAGACGAGGTGTATTCACCCTGCTGAGGGGGATGTGATCAAAGCCTGGAGTGGAGCGAAAGCACGTTCCTCTCTGCACTCTAAGCATTCTGTAATCACTCCGCTTATAGTCCACTCCGGGTTTTCAATTCCCGCTCACGGAAAAACTGCTCCGTGTTCACTCAATTAATCTTAGCTTTGGAGAAATGCATGTCAGGCTAGTTACAGCTGAGTGCTGAGGTAGAACTATATTTCAGTTACCATGGACACACTTATAATGCAGGAAGGCTCCGATGTATCAGAGATCGATAAAAGTGTAAAAAATAAATGGAGATGGGCTTGGCTTAGCGAAATGGGGGAGAATGGCAAGCCTTTAAGTTCGTGGGCTAAAAAAATCAAACAGCCAGGTCTGTGTCTTTGCACAGTATGTCACAGGAGACTTCAATATGGCAATAATGGCAAAAAAGTGCTAGCTCACCATCAATCAGAAGCTAGTCACAATGCTGCCGTTTGTGCTCTACAGTACACATGCTCCCTACCTGGTGCGACAAGTACCACAACGGAGGTTCATGCATCTATGGCCGACCGTGTGTGCGATCTAAAAGTGCGCATATGTTCTTTCATAGCGGAGCATGACCTGTCGTTCACAGTCTCACAACCGTTAGTAAATTTAATGCAATCAGTTGTCAAAGACAAGAGTGCACTTTCAAGATTGTCTGTATCTAATGCACACGCCTCCTACTTTTGCACACATGGCATTGCTCTTCACTGGAAAAACGAATTGTCAACTAAGCTGAAAACGAAGATGTTTTCTTTAAATGTAGATGAGTCAACAGATGGAAACATGGACAGGATTCTGAATGTTCTTGTTCGATACATTGATGAGGATATGGGTAAAGTGGCAACCCAGCATCTGGCCTCAAGGAAAATTAATATTGCAGATGCCTTAACAATCACACACACATTGACAGATATTCTCCAGTCATATAGCCTGAACTGGAATCAGGTTGTTGTTATACTGTTGGATAACTGCAATGTAATGAGAGGGAAAAAGTCTGGAGTAGAGACACTAGTCAGGAGAGAAAATCCATCACTCCTGGACATCAGCGGAGACACTGTCCATATGGTCTCAAATGCAGCCAAGGCCCTTTTAAATCCTTTCCAGGGATTTGTGGAACAATTTTGCTCTGACGTATACTATGACATTGAAAAATCACCCAAACAGAAAGAAGTTTTTTCTGAGTTTCAGTCCTTACTTCATTTGGCGAATAAAAGCCTAATGCATCCCATCAGCAGCAGGTTCCTGCAAATGCTAGATGTGTGCAACAGAATACGAGAGCTTATGGATCCATTGATTGTGCACTTCTACAGCGTCCTGTCTCCTCATGATCAACACAAACACCGGTACATGGCAATATCATTCTCTTTTTTTAGTATTTAATTGCTGTACTAGTAGGCCCAGTTTGCAAGATCTCATTAGCCCGCCTTCAGTGTTAAAGAAAAAAAGCAATGGATTTTTTTCTTCTTCTTTGGGGCGATAATCAAACAAATTTATTAATTCAAATTAAAAGGTGAAACTAATATATTTAGTATATATAACTACATATGCATGATTGTACTTTTCAGAGGGCCGACATTTCTGTATTTAAAATCCTTTTTTAAAATTGATTTCATGTAATATATTCTAGTTTTCTGAGATTTTGAATTTGTGGTTTTCATAAGCTGTAAGCCATAATCAAAATTATATTTTTTGCACGAGATTCACTTGTGTGTGTGTGTGTGTGCATATATATATATATATATATTTATATATATATATATTATATATACATTAACCTGGCCTTCTCATCAGATATATATATATATATATATATATATATATTAGTAAAACATATTTTAAATAATATTTAAAGATGCAGATATTTAGTGGATTTTTTTAAAACATAAATCTAAACCGAGTGGTGGAGATGGCTCAATGATCAATCAGGTTATATCAAGTTATATAGAGTAGTGACTCAAAGGGTTAAATATGTTCGGACGAATATTGAAGCTCGGCTTCATTACAGATGCAAATTATTAAATAACCTTCATACGAGTGATGGAAAGTGTCTTGACCTGACCTCTAAAATTATATCATGACAAATTAAGTATTGGAAATTAGAAATAGCAATCTGTTTTCTCTCCTTAATCCTTGTGTATATGTTTTTTTTGTGATGCAGATTGCTCCTAAACCAGCTTCTTGATAAGCATGCAGTTACATCTGATGAGAAGGCCAGGTTAATGTTTCTGCAACAGCAAATGGCAAAACCTGCGAAGATCGGAAGAACAAAAATCGGAAGACGCGCACTGCTGCTACAGCCTCCACCTCCTCCACCCCTGGAGTTAAAGGCAAAACTGCTTCTGCTACAGCCTCCACCTCTCCTGGAGCAACTCCTGCACATGTCGCTAGAGTTAAACGCACTGCTGCTATAGCCTCCACCCCTGGACTTAAACGCACTGCTGCCATAGCCTCCACCTCCTCCACCCCTGGAGTTAAAGGCAAAACTGCTTCTGCTACAGCCTCTACCTCTCCTAGAGCAACTTCTGCACGTGTAGCTAGAGTTAAACTCACTGCTGCTACAGCCTCCACCTCCTCCACCCCTGGGGCCTCATTTATAACCGTTGCGTACGCACAAAACAGGCCCTGAAAGAGGCGTACACCATTTCCGACGCATAACTTGTGATTTATAAAAACTAACTTGACGGGAAAATGTGCGCACCTGCACGCAAACTCTGACCCATGCGTACGAACGTTTTGGAGACGGAGCAGTTTGGCGACACCGATGGTGAGCTGGATTTAAATGTCTTTTCGGTCACTTTTAGACAGAAAATCGAAATAAAATTATACATTTACAGAAATATAATACAAATATAATTTCACTCACCAAGCCTATCACTTGAAGCAAATATCCACACCTTAAATGTCCGCGCCAGCGAGCGCGTTGGGCCGTTTAGTGAAACTGACGCATAGCCTAGGCCTAGGCAGTAAAACTGTAAATCTTCATTATGAGTCCTAATCATAAATAGGCTACAGTGCATGTTCACAATAACAGTTTAAATAAAAGAATGATTTAAACTATGTTTTATTTCTGATATAAACATTTAGATTAAATATGCCATTCTAATTTTCTAATTAATAGAGTTAAACACTTAAACTACATGACATTTACTGAAAAGTAAAAAAAATATATATATATTCAATAAATAGCCTATAAATATTTGTTGTTGTGCAATGCTTTTGAACACTTTTCCTTTGGCATGCTGTGTTTTAATGTTTTAACTACAGAGATAATTGCTTATCATGATGATAGCAGATTGTGCAAACATAATGCACAACAAGGTCGATCTGTTTCCATAAAAAAATATAAATCAATTAAAAAGACTATTTGGCCAGTGGAAAAGATTGAGAAAAACTTTCTCTGAAATGTATTTAACACTAGGCTATTTGATTTATTTATTCAAAAGCAAGGCATAGGCTACTAAATTATTTTTATTAATGTAATGTGACGGCACATCCGTATTTCATATTTTCCTAATGTCTTGTACCGTTAAACATGTTATCACGTGGATGAATAATCATATGCAAATGATATGCAGATGAGGATATGCATAGTAAAACTAGGCGTTGTAAGCTCCATATATGGTTATTTCGGGGAGGAGACGCATGTGCGCACAATCTTCCGCTGACTGGGATTTATAAAGTGAATCCTGCGCAGGTTCTGGCGTACGCACGGTTTTATAGGTCTGAATATTTTTTTGTGCACGCCATTTTTGGCTTTTGGGCGCACGTACACTTTTAGTAAGGATCCTACGCACAGTTTTATAAATGAGGCCCCAGAACTTAAACTCACTGCTGCTACAGCCTCCACCTCCTCCACCCCTGGACTTAAACGCACTGCTGCCATAGCCTCCACCTCCTCCACCCCTGGAGTTAAAGGCAAAACTGCTTCTGCTACAGCCTCTACCTCTCCTGGAGCAACTTCTGCACATGTAGCTAGAGTTAAACTCACTGCTGCTACAGCCTCCACCTCCTCCACCCCTGGACTTAAAGTCACTGCTGCTACAGCCTCCACCTCCTCCACCCCTGGACTTAAACTCACTGCTGCTACAGCCTCCACCTCCTCCACCCCTGGACTTAAACTCACTGCTGCTACAACCTCCACCTCCTCCAACCCCTGGAGTTAAAGGCAAATCTGCTTCTGCTACAGCCTCTACCACCTCCACTCCTGGAGTTAAAGGCAAAACTGCAGCCTCCACCTCTCCTGGAGCAACTCCTGCACATGTAGCTAGTCAAACACTGAAACGGGTGTCAGGTGTAGCCAAGCTTCAGGAATATGGTTTCACCGCCAAAAGGCAGAAAAAGTGAAAAGCACTCTAGAGACTTTTGCACAAGAATAGCACTTTAATGGTGGTGCGGTTACTTTTTCTCTTTTTTCTGTTAATTAAGAGTTTCACAAAACATTGTTTGGTCTTATAAGATAAATAAAAACATGCACTGAAAAGTTATGTAGATGGTTGATTATTTGTCAAGCTAAGTATATATTTTTTCATAGATTAAAATAGCTTTTAAAATATGCAAACTGGCAATATTAAAGTGGTTTAAAACATCTCCCCTTAAAACGCTATTGGTCTCGACTATTTAAATAAAGTTAAAGGAATATGACTTGGCCTGAAAAAAAATTTCAGTCAGAAGAATTTTTTTCACTTTAATCCCTGCTGTTGTGCTTTCCCAAGTATCCCCAGCATCAGGAAACAAAACATCTGTAGGTCAGATAGCAAGCACGACTGTAATGACAAAATAAAAACAAAATGTCATGTCACATAATAATATTATATTTATATAGGTTTGTATTGGGTCGGTGGTCTTCTGTCTGATAATTGCAATAAAAACTGACATTGTGAAGTTATCAATATCTGGTTCCTTTGTGCAACAAAAACGGCCTTGGTCTTATTTTTCCTCTTTTTTGGTCAGGTCTAACAGAACGGGACCCCAGAAGATGACAGTTTGATTCATCAACCTGCAGTCTGCCTCATATCATTCACGTGTACATTAATAAACATAATTTCCTAATATGATTGCATACATAGTGTGACTTTGTTCTTGTGTCCTAAACCTTACCAGTTTTTGAAAGACAGGCATGTCATTTTATCAGCACAAATGTAATTTCTACACATTCAAAATTATTTTGTCTAACTTGCACAGCTCTTTCCTTCATCTCCAGTGGCCCATGGTCTGCCTGGTAGGTGTTTAGGGCATTCTGCAGAGAGTAGGGGTTCAGGCAGACAGGCTCAAGGCCTGGATGAAGAGTCATGCACCGTGGCTCTTCAGGAAGCTCTCCGCATCTATTCTGAACCTGTTGGAGTATATGTTATAAGGTGTTTTAGTGCTAGAGATCTAATACTCTACTAGTTGTGTATTCATACTTTTAATGATTATTATGGGAGGGAGACACATTTTTTAAATCTTTACATACAGCATTAATGTCTTTGCAGCAGACATTCTCATCCTCTGTGGGCATTGTCCTGCATTCACCACAGGTGCACCTACAGTTTTATTCACAGTGTGACTTAGAATTGACAACTCAAATGTATGACAAATGTATTGTGTTATAAACAATCACAGAACAGTTATCTGAACAATTTAGAGCGTATTCTGTTTCTCAGCTTGTGTGTTGCAATAATAATATTCAGCAGTCCATTATCTCATGGATTTATGCACATCGTTTTTATCCTTACTATAACAACCATTATGGCTGTTAGTTTGATCTATAACTATAAAGTGTAAAAATAAGTTTTAATCTGTTTATTGCTAGTCTAACTTTATTAGTCTTAGGTTATGCTAGCTAGTTACATATAACTTAGCTAACTTGCATACAAGGGAGAGCAAAATCTTACCATTCTGTTGCAGAACGAGGGGGACGATGTTGACTTTCTTGGTCAATGTCCTCTGAATAAGATTCAGGCTCTGGAGTCTCAAACATATATGGCTTGGTAAAACCTAATAAGCTGCTAGGAGCATCCATTCCGGCTGTAGCGGTGACAGTTGAGTGTGGCGATGGCAGCTTTCCCGCGAGTGAGCGTGGTTTCAGCGCAGCCAGCGGACACGCCCCCAGCGTTTGAGAGCAGAGACCAATGCTCATTTTTTCAAGATTTTGATAGCTTATTTTATGTACTTGCCGGCTTTTTTTATAATTCAAATTTGGCTGGTTGGTTGGTTAACTTTATTGTCCCCAAGGGGAAATTCAGCTTGGGCACAGTGCAGAGTTGCTTCATAAAAATAAGTAAATAAATAAAAACATCACCAAAGACATCACAATCACAAAACATACAAAGGACATTGTTGACAACACAATTCCATGGATTAAAATGCAAGTCCTAAAGTGCTAGTGTGGTTGTTGCACATTACTCCATTGCACTGAAATTTGTATAAAGTGCATAGTGCCTAAGCTAAGGTGCTAGTATGTATATTGCACGTTGCCCTATTGCACCGAGATCGTAAGTAAAGTGCTGAAGTGCTCACATATTTATTGTACATTTATTGTATTTCACATCGTTTAGCAGCTTAATGGAGGCTGGCACAAATGATAATTTAAGGCGATTAGTTTTACATTTTGGTACACGGAGTCTTCTTCCTGATGGCAGGGTTTCATATTCAGGGAAGAGTGGATGTTGAGGGTCTGATTAAATTTTTTTTGCCTGTTTTATAATTGCCTGATCATACAGGCTCTGTATAGGCTCATAGTCTCTCCTCCCTATAATTTTCATGGCTGTTTTGTGCATGTTGGCAAGCTTGGTTTTCAGCTTAACTGTTAGGTTGCCAAACCATGCACTAATTCCATATCTAACCACACTCTCCAAGATTGCATGGTAGAAGATCCTCATGATCTGACTGATCACACCATACAACCTTAGACGCCTTCAAAAATAAAGCCTCTGCTGGAGTTTGTTGCACAGGTTGTCAACATGTGTGTTCCAGCAAAGAAGACTGTCGATGTGGACACCTAAATATTTATATGAGGACACCTGAGTTACTTGCTGGTTTTTAATGACCGCTGGCTCGTGGTCTGTAACTTGCCTCGGGTCGAATACCATCTCCTTTGTTTTTTGAATATTTAAAATTAGATGGTTGGTGTCACACCATTTAACGAATGTGTCTATTTCGTCTTGGTACACAGAGGAGTCTGTATCCTTGTACAGAAGTCTCAGGATCGCAGTATAATCAGCAAACTTCATTATATAGTTGTTAGAGTGTACATTCCTACAGTCATTGGTGTACAATGTGAAGAGTATTGGTGATACAACGCAACCCTGAGGAACTCCTGTGTTACAGTATTTGATCTCTGATAGCGTCCTATTGACCTTCACTTGCTGTGCCCTGTTAGTTAACTGTTAGTTAAAAAAGAATAAAACCATTTAATTAAGATAGTATTAACATTCATGTTTTTAAGCTTCTCTAAAAGTACATGAGTTTGCACTGTATTAAAAGCTGAACTAAAATCGACAAACAAGACTCTAGCATAAGCTTTTATGTTTTTAAGGTGCTTAGAAATAAAGTGCGAAATGCAAAGGATTGCGTCATCAGTGCTGCGTTCTTGCTTATAGGCGAACTGGCACACATCTAGCTTTGACTCTACATCCTTCATGAGTACAGACACAACAAATTTTTCAAAACATTTCATTACAATCGAGGTTAGAGCTATGGGACGAAAGTCATTTTTCTCTGAGGCGCCTGTTTTTTTAGGCAGTGGAGTTATAACTGATTTCTTCCACAGAGCTGGGACAGTATGAGTATATAACGACTGTTGGAAAATAGGGCACCATGCCATTGTTAGTTCTTCTGCACAGCTTTTGAGCAGAAAGGCTGGGATGCCATCGGGGCCTGTGGCCTTGGCCGTATGTACTCTGCTGAAAAGTCGTTGGATGCTAAATGGGTCCACTTCCAGATAACAGGTAGTGTCAGTAGCTGGCAGGGACTCCAGAACACTATCACATTCCTGAGAGAAGTTTTGGGAATCAAATCGCAGAAAGAAGTCATTCAGCTCATTTGATTTATGTTGTTCGTCCAGTGTAATGATTTGTTGTTTTGCAGGATTCATATTAGTCACTGATTTCATTGTGTCCCACAGTTTTTTGGTATTCAATGTTTGGAAGTTTTGTTCCATCGTTTGCCTGTGTTTTTCCCTCGCATTAGTGAGGAGTTGTTTAAGTTCTTTTTGGACTACTAACAATCCCGCTCTATCTTTGCTTCTAAAGGCTTGCTTTTTCCTATTTATACAGTCTTTAATTTCTTTTGTAATATAAGATTTGTTGTTGGGGTACACTACTATGTCCTTCTTGGCCACCACATTGTCAACACAAAATCCTATATAGTCTGTTATAGTACTAGTAGCCTCATCAAGCTCTAATGAATGAAAAATTGACCAATCTGTACACATGAAGCACCCCTTTAGTGTTTCAATTGCATCATCTGACCACACATAAACAGATTTATGTTCAGGTTTAATAACAATTAATGGCTGGGTGGCTAATAACACATTTTTCTGTGATATGACAAACTCAGAACACATACTTAATTTTGACTTTACAGGGACTTTAAAGATAAATCTCTCGATGTGTCCAAATGTAGGCCCTATCAAATTATAAATATTGTAGTTTTATGTATTGTATTTAAAGGTTTTTCACACTCAATTTCAGTTGACGTATTCAATCCATTTGTTTCAACTGGTTTTGTAGAGTTTTAAAATGTTTGAGCAGTGTGTTTGTCAACAATCTGGCATTATCTAAACATGAACTATTGACGAAACGCGTTCTTGCCAACTAAACAAATGCGAGTGAGCAGCAGATACAGAGCTCTTTTATTCGCGATCCACCTCGTTTTATTGTAAGGTGAATTCAACCAGGCATTCTGTCTTTGAAAGAAAAACAAAGGCTAAATCATTTGTTACAGTTTTTTTTTTCGTGATTTGTATGGATGACACACAGCGACATATACAGTATTATCAGCTGTATGATGTGTTTTAAAACTGAAATGTTTCATTTCGACAGAGACCCGGCGTGCGCAGTGCAGGGAGACTAAATAAACTAAAATAAGAGATCCAGCGCAAGAGAGAGGCAAAGAAAACTAATAAGAACTATTTTCGTTTTGTAGTCTAGCCTACTGTTTTAATTGTTTATTTAGCTGCAATTTCTTTGGCAATACAAATTTAAAATGTCGCAAGAATAAGATTGTGTTTCTTACTTTAAACTCTAACTCGATGCAACCCTGTTTAAAATAAATAAACTGCCCCGACACTTTATTTAAACCTTGAAATGTCCAGGATCTGTTTTTAAACATTTCTTCATTTGCTATGGCGGGTATCAATGTCAGTCATCTCAATTTCGTGAATGATTCACAAAACAATAATTTTGCAGATTAAAGACTAGCTTCATTATTTTCATTTTCTGACGCGATCGGCTGACAATCTTCCTTCATCAGTTTTGTCGTCTGTGCAGCGGCTCTACTGCAATGCAGCAAATTTATGTTGTAATGTGCCATTGATGATTTAACAAAACGCTTGACTTAAAGGCCACATTTATACATAGCCGGGTATTTAGAGAAACGAATATTTCTCCCCCTCCGTTTTCAATAATAACATCGTGCACACAACCCGCATAAATACGCCGTCGAGCGCCTTTATAACTATGCTAAACCTATGGGCGGCAGTGTAGGGAGAAGGATAAAGCCATGCAAGCCAATCAGAATCTTCAGAATCGACAAGAGAGAACCTAAAACCCCGTTTCTCCCAGTTGACACGACAACATATAACCGGGGTTTCAGAAATCTCCACTTTGGCCGGAGTTTTTAGAAATAATCGTTTTCTGGGATAAAAACAGCGTTTTCGTGTAAATGACAGGCCAAAACGCAGAGAAATATCTGCGTTTTCCCATCGTGTAAACGGGGCCTAATAAACAGTTACCTATCTAAGCATCAAAAATGGTAAAACATAAACGCTGTCAGCCAACATGTAGGCTATAATGAGATTCGATCTCGGATCGCTTGAAGCTCCGTGAGGCTCATGCTGTTGCGTTGTCCACAGAGCTATCGTCGGACCGCTGTTGAGATTGTGTTTTATACTCTTGCAAAGCCTCATTGATGTAGCCTAATATTTTTATATTGCAATGTTTTGTGTTGAAATGTTTTTATTATTTATTAAATGCATTAAATTAAATTTTAGTATATTGTGATTATGAATTTGTTTAACTACATTTTTCACTTGAATTGATCTGCTACCATTTCAATCACTCTCAATGAGCCGCGGCGCAGCGGCAGATTACGCAATAGAGAGAATATACGGACACTTTTCAAAATCTGCGATTGTAGCGCCTCTTAGCGGTCAAAGGCAGCAAATACACCCCCGCGGCAGTAAAAGTATTATTCTGGTTGAGTACCAACTTTAGCTGGCCTCCATTACACTCACCCCCCTAAACCTCACTCCCATCCGGGTCACGGCACCAATGCAACCCCTCCACCCGGGTCCTTCTCATCCCGCTCCGTGCGGGTCTCGAACCCAGGTCTCCGGCATGAGAGTCAGGCGTTCTAACAAGGAGGCTAAAGACTGCAGCCTCTAGCGTCTGTCGCTAGGTTTACTCGCACAGCGACTACTAGCTGGCCTCCGTTACACGTGCCTTTTCTAAGACTGATAGAGCCTTTGTCCTAATTTGTAAATGTGGTATGCTGAATAATCCTCTGTGATAAGTGCATAATTATTATCACTATCAGTTTTAGTAAGTATTTTCATTTGTTTCTGCTAAGGGATTATTTACAGATTTCTACTCGATTTTTATAATTGTGCCGCGAGTTATGCAGAGATAAAATGCGGAGATAAAGTACCAAGTATAGTGTTATTCTGCATGTTTTATGTCTTCCTTTATTCATGAATTCTGTGTTATGAGTTTATTTCGTGCTGTTTCACTGATAGTGAGTATGTATGTGACGTCATGAGTATGTAGTCGAGTGAACTTGGATGTACATCAATGGCATGAATGGAATTTGAGTGTTTACATGAACAGCATGTAAACAAACGAATCGTCAACGGCGAAATAAAAGCCTCTTATTTACGAGACCGGTCTGAGAGACCTCCAGCTCACAGCGGGGTCTCTGAGCAGGACTGGCCGAGCGACGAGCTAGCGGCCGGGGCAGGCGCCTGCTGGCTGTCGCCTCACATGGAGCTTCTCAACTCCGAAAACTTTGAAGCAAATTGTCAATTCGGCATCAATTTTCACAAGACTGCCTATATTCGAAATCTAAACAGTTATTTTCTCGCCTAAAACGTTATTCGCCTAAGTGAATTTAGTGATGAATAAGATGGCGAAAAAATTTTTCGCGCCGTTATTCGCGCGATCTAGGTCAGTGGTCACGCCTCTTTCTTTCACTCGACTCGGCACGGCAGTCGCTGGAGCCTGCAGGACGCTTGACAGCTCAACAATGGCCCTGCCAACTTTATCCTCAGATGAGCTGATCCAAACATTAATAGAAGGTGGTTTAACTATATCAGAAGTTGAAGCGCAGAAATTCAGAGGTGAGTAATACTGTCGTTAGCTAACGTACATTTGAAAGTGACACTTGCGGCCCGCTGATTAAAGTTGGCTGCACGTTAGCTACAGTTAGATCAAACTAACATTATATCGGGACTTATTTGTAAGTTACCACTAACGATCGTTACATGTAGCTAGTTGTAAATATTGTAAAGAAAAAAGCATAACGTTAGCTGACCTTAGCTAACGTTTACCAGCTAGCTTAGCATTGGCTACAGCTATCGTTAGCTAGCTCGAGTCCCTCATACAGCCAACGTACTCAACTGAAAAGTTAAATAGTGCTGCAGCTATGTAGATAATCAATTATGTAAGTGTTTAGTGTACGGGTATTGTATATTTATAAGTTGAAGACGTTGGATGATGTTCGATTCCATTTGTGCACGTGGAACTGTGTAACGCAGTTTAACGTTAGAAGATGGCGGCTATGTTGTGTACGTTAAAATTCCTGGGTCTTCTCTACAGCAGTGTTTCTCATAGAGTTGGGGTACTCGAACTTGGACTCGGACTTGAGTCCAATTTTGAATGAACTCGGACTTGTCACGCACTCGGGTGAATTTGTACTCGGACTTGACACGGACTTGAACATTTTGGATTCGGAAAATATTCCGAGTACAGTCGAGTCCGTGTCATGTGTAACAATAAAACCAGCATAAAATTGAGATGAGAAATTAATTGTCTCCCCGTCTGTCATTTTACTGCACCACACCGGCAGGCAAATATATATCGAATCTGTGTGTGTGCGTGCGCGCAAACTTGAACCATGCAGACAGAAATGAGGCCGTCTCAATGTGCATCATCAGTGATGAATTATCTAATGGTTTTACACTTGCACCGTCAAATAAATTCACACACATCATGTCAAAATGTAAGTTTGGCCGAGTATTTATGTAAACAGCCAGTTAGTTTGTTGTTGATTAAGCAACGTAATAAAGCTTTAAGTTTGTTGTTATTACTAGCTGATAGGTTTAAATTTTCCTCAGCCTATTTAAATGTGGGGGAGAGGCATTAAATAATTGAAATGTCAGCTTTAACTGGAGGACAATATAGTGTGATATATAGCCTCTCCCTATGGAGGATTCCTTTACCACTCTACAGATAAAGCATTCTGGAAATTTCACGTATCTCCCCCGTAGTGATAAAATAAAATACAATTCTGTATCAAATTTATAGGCAGGACAAGTAGTTTAAGGCTTGGTTTGTAGAGAATTACAAACATGCGCACATATATTCAAACGCACATAACTATAGAATTAATTCTTGATGCGCACGTGAGCGCCATCAGTGTTTCTCACAGGTTCGCGTTTAAAGTCTGTGTAGAGAGAACGGTGTCGTCTTAGCGGCCCCTAATTTAATAACAAATTATCCTTTCGACGGAAGTGAATCAATCAAAACTTTAGCTGGAAAATAACATTATTCAAGAACCGCTATTGTTGTGTCTACATAAACTGTTATTACAAGAACTGAACACTAGAGGGAGATAGAGAAGGACGATTGATCAGTGTAGATACAAGAAAGACTGTGAGATATACATGTGAGTTCGATCTGGATTAAAGAGTGAGCATCTAAGAATTATTGTGCCATTGCATCATTTATTGTTTTGTACAATTAAGTAACAATACAAGAAATTGGCGACGAGGTGGTCTGCATCTATATTGCGTGACGATGGCTGCACTGAACGCTCCATTTCCAGAGTTATTTCTGCCTTGTCCGGGTGAGCCCAGCATTCCATTCACAACGTGGACCAGGATGTTCCGCAACTATCTTCTCGTCATGGGAGCTACAGGTGATGCTTGGCCAGAGGCAAGGAAAAGAGCCTTGCTGCTTCATTGCTTAGGAACCGAAGGACAAAGGATTTTTTATACTTTACCAGAGACTGGAGATACACTGGAGTCTGCTATCACTGCGTTGAGTACACATTTCACACCTGCCATAAATGTTGTGGTAGAACGTCATAATTTCCGGAAACGAGTGCAAGGTGCTCACGAGTCTATAGTGAATTATATTGCTGCACTGAGACAGTTAGCTGCAACTTGTGATTTTGCTAATAAAAATGACATGATTCGAGAGCAACTCATTGAGCATGTGTCGGATCCTCGAATTCGCGAGAGACTGCTCTTAAGACCTGACCTTACATTGGCAGAAGCTATTACAACTGCGACCCAAGTCGAGTCTGCATCGGAACAAGCAAAGGTCATCGGGGTACGGAGTTTTCCTGTGCAAGCTGTCCAAGTTCAACAAAATGCCGTTCAGCGCAAACAACAAAGAACCACGTTCACGGCAAATACCTTTTCAAAATCTTCTGCACCTGCTGCGCATACACGCGCATGTTTTCGTTGTGGTTCTAGTGGACACTTGGCTAATGCAAGAGAGTGCCCTGCTACAAGAGCAATATGCAAAAAGAGGGAAACTTTGAACGCGTGTGTCGTTCGGCTCCTACGCACACAGTTAGAGAAGTTGAGTTACCCGAGTACACGTTACTGTTAATTCAAGAATCCAGCATGCAGAATAAAATCCAGTGTGCTGTGGGCATCCAGACGCCTAAGTCCTTTGCAAACGTGCAACTGATCGCGGATACTGGCGCTTCAGTATCAGTTCTGCCTCGATCTGTGTATGAAAAAAACTTCAAAGGTACACATTTGCAGCCATCGACAGCGCAACTAGTTACATACTCGCGCTCGCCTATTAATGTGCTCGGCTGTATGCCAGCTACTGTTATTAAAGATAATGTAGAATGCTCTGCTACCTTCTTTATTGTGGAATCAGGAACTGCTCTAATGGGGATGGACTTAATATCTGCTCTACACCTTTGCATAGAAGGGAATACAATCACTTCTGCACGGGCCGCCGACTTACCTGCTTCTCTTCCTCTGACACCAGTGATGCAGCTTTCCTCTTCTGCACCTGCGACAGGTTGTGTGAAAGGGTTCATGCATAAAGTGAAAGTCTTACACTCCGCTGTACCTGTGCGACAAAAACTGCGACGTCTTCCTTTATCAGTACGTGCTGCTGTGTCTGATGAACTGAACCGCCTTCTCAGCGCAGGTGTAATAGAGAAAATTGATGCTTCAGCGTGGATCTCACCGATTGTTGTAGTACAAAAAAAGACAGGAGGAATTAGAATGTGCGTTGATTTGCGGGAGCCTAATAAGGCTATTATAGTGGATGCTTACCCTCTGCCACACATGGATGAGACTTTAGCTGCCTTGTCAGGTGCAACTGTTTTTTCTACCATTGATCTGGAAAACGCTTACCACCAGGTTCCGCTCCATCCAGATAGCCGTGACCTCACCGCGTTTATAACGCACGACGGGCTGTTTCGTTTTTGCCGTGTTCCGTATGGCCTCGCATCGGCTCCGGCCGCATTCCAGAAAATTATGTCAATAATACTCAAAGATGTTCCCAATGTACAGAATTACTTGGATGACATCATCTGTTTCGGACGTACACGGCAAGACCATGACGTTGCTTTGGATGCTGTTCTCCAACGTCTAAGCGAGGCTGGTCTACGAATGAATGAGAAAAAGTGTAATTTCCGTCAGTCCTGCTTGCGCTTTCTTGGACACATGGTGAATGGAAATGGTATCCAACCTGATGAAGATCATCTGCAAGCAATAATGCAGGCCCCAGCTCCAACTGATGTCACCAGCTTGCGCTCCTTTCTGGGTATGTTGTCCTGGTATAATAAGTTTATACCTTATTATGCCACTCTCGTTGAGCCGTTGCGTGCATGCCTGCGCCAGGATTCTGAATTTGAATGGACTGATGATGCCCAACAGAGCTTTATGGATGTTAGGAAATGCTTAGTGGACAGTTCAGCCCTTGCCCTATTTAACCCAGAAATGCCAATCATTGTGTCCACTGATGCATCAGATTATGGTCTGGGAGCAATATTATCGCAGGTGTACCCAGATCACAGTGAACGCACAGTGGTATTTGCGTCACGAACCTTAACCTCAGCCGAACGGCATTATTCAACTGTGGAGAAAGAGGCTTTAGCGTGTGTTTGGGCTGTCGAGAAGTGGCGCACATACCTCTGGGGCAGACGTTTTACGCTGCGCACTGATCACCAGGTGCTGACAACACTGCTGTCTACGCGGGGAGCTGGACGTGCCGGGATGCGCATTGCTCGGTGGTCAGCTCGCCTTCTGTGTTTTACTTACGACGTTGTGTATTGCGCTGGCTCATCAAATCATGTTGCTGACTGTCTGTCGCGGTTACCTCTTCCTCTCGCTTCTGCTTCTACCCCTAATGATGAGCCAGAGCTGGTCGCTTTACTTTCTACTGCCCTGACTGCGATTTCACCATCCGAGTTCAAAACTGCTGCAGCCTCGTGTCCTGAACTGGCCGCTTTATGCACCCAAATCGAAAAAGGATGGCCTGTTTCTGTAAAAGCTGTGCATGCCGACCTTCAACCTTACTACAATGTGAGGAATGAACTTAGTGTGAAGGACAATGTGGTGTTCAGGGACACCCGTCTTGTAGTTCCAGTGACATTGAGACATACACTAATAGCTCTAGCGCACGAAAGTCACCAGGGAATCGTGAGGACAAAGCAGCGCTTACGCGAACTATACTGGTTCCCTGGAATGGATCAGATGATCCAGACTCAGGTCTCCTCGTGCGAATTGTGTCAAAGGCTGGATAAATCTGCTCGCACTGTTACCGCGCCCCTCCAACCGGTACCTTTTCCAGATGCACCATGGAGTAAACTGGGAATGGACATTGTTGGCCCGTTTGACACTGCTGGTTGGGACTGTAAGTACGCTATTACCTTAACTGATTACTATTCCAAAAGGCCAGAAGTTGCCTTTACATCGTCTGTGACGACAGGGGTTGTTATTGACTTTCTCAATGGCATTTTCAGTCGCCATGGTTACCCGGTAGAGTTGGTTACGGACAATGGGCCACAATTCACGTCGGATGCGTTCACCACCTTTCTGCGAGAAAGAGGCATTGCGGCAGTTCGCACGGCTGTCTATAATCCAGCCGCAAACGGGGCTATAGAACGTTTTAACAGAGTTCTTAAGGACTGTGTACAGTCGGCTATAGTACAATCTAAGCCATGGAAACGTACTGTTACAGACTTTCTTCAAGTTTATCGCTCTACTCCACATGCCACCACGGGAGTTTCACCCTTCGAATTACTCCATGGGCGGAAGATGAGAACGAAACTGAACGTTGCCCTTCATTCCCCTGCAAGCACTCTCCAGCCAACGGATGTTCGCAAGCGAGTTGTTCTTAAGCAATCTCAAATGAAGCGTTATACTGATGCAAAACGTGGAGCACGACGGATTATCCTCAAAGAGGGGGACAGGGTGCGAGTGCGCAAGCCCTTTCATGTGCCGAAGGGACACTGCAAATTTTCTGATCCTGTTGAAATTGAGAAACAAGTGGGTCCGAATACCTACTTGCTAGAGGATGGAAGGAAATGGCATTCCTCACGATTGGCACGAGCTGTTCAGATGCCTGATCCTGCAGCGGAGCTTGCGGAGCAAAGTTCCTTCTGTAATGAAGCTGATAACTTTCCGCGGGCTGAGGAACGTCCGTCAAGAATGCGCAAACCTCCCTCATGGCTAGAAGATTTCGAGACATAAATGTATAGTTATACATTGCATAGCCTATATAGCTTATACATTCTGTTCCTGTTATAATTAAGATAAGCTTGTTTTTTTGTGCTCTAGCAATATCCTGAAAAAAAAATACTGTTCAAACAATTTTACTTCCTTGGGTTATTGCTTAATGTTGGAATAAAACATATTTTTGTTTTATGGTAATTACTGATAGATTAAGTGGGAAGGAAAATATCTTACGTATTGGGGGGATGTTGTGTCTACATAAACTGTTATTACAAGAACTGAACACTAGAGGGAGATAGAGAAGGACGATTGATCAGTGTAGATACAAGAAAGACTGTGAGATGTACATGTGAGTTCGATCTGGATTAAAGAGTGAGCATCTAAGAATTATTGTGCCATCGCATCATTTATTGTTTTGTACAATTAAGTAACAATACAACAGCTATAAAGCCAAAACAATCTGTTACCTTAAATTATACGTATATCTCTGTAAAGCAGCTTTGAAACAATCTACATTGTTAAAAGCGCTATATAAATGAGGATGACTTGACTTGACTTGATACAATAATAAAACAGGTTCATTTGTATTTTCATGGACTTGTAATACAATAAAAGTTCTACATATACCCTTCTTTTCTTTGAAACCATTTTTGATAGGAAAGTTCTGTTGACATAAAATAAAAATGTTAAATGGCAATGACAAGATGTAATAGTGGTATTTTTTATTACATTTTTATATTGCCATTGGTTTAATGGGTTGAAAGGTTAAAATATTAATAGAATGTAAAAATTTACAATACCAATTTATAATCTTTTTTAATTTAATTACTTTCTGGACTCGGGCGGACTCGACTCGGACTCGGCCTTTAAGAACTCGGACTTGAGTCCAACTCGGCCCCTTTTGGACTCGGTCTCGGACTCGGACTTGACGTTTAAGGACTTGGTCTTGACTCGTACTCGACAAAGGTGGACTCGGACCCAACTCTAGTTTCGCAAACATTTTTCAACATTGTACCCCCTTTGAATTGCTTTTTTTAAGCCAAGTATCCCCTATCTAGTGCAAATCATTTTTGGTATATTTTTTTTATATATATAAAGAGGAAGAATATTTACTAAACAGTCTTTTTAACCCTCTGGGCTTCTTCGTGTAAAAATGCACGAAAACGTTTACGTTTTGAAATTAATTTTCTTGCTTCATCGGAGGGGGATGAAACTTGGAGACTTTTGTTATATTACCTATGTGAACACAAAAAAAATCAAGGAGATGATTCAGATATGTTAAAGGGTCGTAAAAAAAAAGTCACACTTAGCTTCCTTCGTGCAAAAATGACCGACCATAGGAAATGAATGGGAAATTTGAAAAAGTAGGAAAACTCAGAAACTTTTGGTGCTACAAACTACAGATCAGCCACTGTGCAGAAATAAAGTGTACAGCAATGAAGGGGTGACGCTCTAAAACATCAAGAGTGCAATAACACACCAACCCCAGTCAAAAAGTTTTTATTACCATTTATAGAATTAAAATGAATAAAATACCAATTAATTGCTAAATGTCTGTATAAAGTGTTGTGAATTATCACTATCCATCCCTTATTTTGTTCGCTTTTTTAATTATCAAATATTGAGTAACAAAAATGTTTGCATATTGTCACAATCACCGTCTGTCTTCCTCATCTGTCTCTGCACCACACTCCCCAGAATCCTCCTCGGCGCACACCTGCACTCACTCTCCTCTAAGTAGTAATCCCCGTCACCTGGATCTCATTACCAGATCACCTTTATATTCAGCACGCTCCCTTCACTCCTGGTCTGATCTCGTCTACACATGATACAGACTCTCTGCCATACTTACCTGCATTCCTACCTACGATCTCAATCTTCTCTGCCAGTCATCATTATAATAATAATAATTCATTACATTTATATAGCGCTTTTCTCGGGCACTCAAAGCGCTTTACATAGAAGGGGGAATCTCCTCAACCACCACCAATTTGCAGCATCCACCTGGATGATGCGACGGCAGCCATATTGCGCCAGAACGCCCACCACACACCAGCTTACTGGTGGAAAGGAGAAGTGATGAAGTGATGAAGCCAATTAGTATATATATGAGGATGATTAGGAGGCCATGATGGACAGAGGCCACTGGGCAAATTTGGCCAAATTTTTGTGACCACAGAGAGTTAGGACCTCGGTTTAACGTTTCATCCGAAGGACGGTGCTCTTTTGTCAGTATAGTGTCCCCGTCACTACATTGGGGTGTTAGGACCCACACAGACCACAGGGTGAGCGCCCCCTGCTGGCCTCACTAACACCTCTACCAGCAGCAACCTGGTTTTTCCCAGAAGGTCTCCCATCCAAGTGCTAACCAGGCTCAGCTCTGCTTAGCTTCAGTGGGCAACCAGTCTTGGGCTACAGGGTGATTGGCTTCTGGCGATATCATTCCGTCTTCTAAGGAACTCCTTCTTCATCATCTGCAAGAGAGAGAGAGAGAGAGAGACTTGGTTACACTTCAGTTAAGCATTCATCTGATATACAACTTACTGGTTACTCACCTGTTTCGCTGTACCGATCCATTCTGCAAATTAAAGTCATTAACTTACCATTCTGTCTGCTTCGTCTATGCCAAACCTGACAGAAGATCAGACCTAAGATGCAGAATCCTTCGGATTCCAGAATCAGTCAGCTTTCAGTCGGCTGGACACAACCGGATGATTAACGGAACTTCATAGAGTAATGACTCTATGAAGTTCCGTTAATCATCCGGTTGTGTCCAGCGGGGCCGGCATTTCAGTTCGGGTCCGGAACGCAACGCAAAGAGGATGATTTCGCCGATCTCCACCCTCTCATCGGCCCAGTTGAACCATCCGACTCGGCACCAGAACTCTTTGGGTTTATGATAGCCTCCTCGCTATGGGTGTGTCCCAGCCCGATCCAGTGTCCGAGTCCTCCTCTCATCCCGTCTGCCGAGCCAGCACTTCACGCCAGTCCAGCCGAGCCTGCACTTCACGCCAGTCCAGTCGAGCCCGCACTTCACGCCAGAGCTGCCGAGACCAAGGCAGTATGCGTCGTGGCCGTCGCCCCTGAGACTGTGAGCGTCATGCCTGCTACGTCTGTGACCGACAGCGTCGTGCCCGCCACGCCAATGTCTGAGGTTGATGACTTCAGCGATCTTCCTCCTCTCATCGGCCCTGACGAGCCAGAGCCAGAGCCAGTGCCAGTCGCCTGCCCGCCAGAGCCAGTCGCCTGCCCGCCAGAGTCTGTAAGCATCGTTCTCCCCGAGCCAGAGTTTTCAAAGCCCTCTTCATCGCTGGTCCCGTCCAGCACAAGGCCCTCTTCACCGCTGGTCCCATCCAGCTCAAAGCCCTCTTCATCGCTGGTCCCGTCCAGCACAAAACCCTCATCATCGCTGGTTCCGTCCAGCACAAAGCCCTCATCATCGCTGGTCCCGTCCAGCACAAAGCCCTCATCATCGCTGGTCCTGTCCAGTTCAAGGCCCTCTTCATCGCTGGTTCTGCCCAGCTCAAAGCCCTCTTCGCCGCTGGTCCTGTCCAGCGCAGATCCCTAGGGATCTCAACTCAAACAACACACAACCCAACATGGGTAGAGGCTGTCCCGTAACGGCTACTCGCAGCACAGGTAGCCCAAGGTCTCCCACCTTCCTTCCATCTTGTTAACATTTGCTAACCTTTAACAATTATTTATTCTTACAGAGGACACAGAGGAGATGCACACTATTACATTTCAAGTGCTAGATGTTGATGCTGCTACGAGGCAAGTGTTGAGTTTCATTCAACTGTAACACTGCAACACCAACTCCCTTTTATTAAGCTCTCATACTTACCATACTTACCTGTTTTAAAGAAATCAAAACAAATCATTGTACTTTACGGTGGCCGTGAGGGCCTCTCGGCTACCGTAGTACTTACTCACAGACGTAAATTGTCTTTATTTTTTCTTGTAAAACTAGTTCTCAGTCCTTTGGGAAACTGCCCGATGTTTATGTCCTCCCATCATTCCCTAAAGAGCTTCAAGCAAAGCTAGATGCCAAAGAGGAGGTCCAGAGAGTTCCACAATACAGGCACAAAATAATACGGGTATTGCATGAGACTGTTGCCATGTATACTATGTAAGTACTACTGGCTGTATTCTTTGTATTGTTCCCATATCTTATAGTTAATATCTAGTCAATTGTACAATTGATTAATCAGGTCTGTCCTGGTCACTTAATCCAATTGTATAGGACAGGAAATGGTAGATGCAGTTTTACTTTCAGGAAGTAGTGGAGCTGGTGAATATAGCCTATAGGCTACTGTATATGGACACACATTTGTACCTTGATTCCGCGACCTGCTGCAGGTGAGTGGTCATATTGCACATATAATACACGATTAGGCCTAAAAAAAGAAAGAAGTTTGGTTCTGGTTGGTTGTCAGTTGAGGTCATGGGTTGGTAGGGATTTATTTTCTTTTTTGTTTTTTTTAATCCATTCATTTTTTTTCAAAACATTATAAATCCATCCACTTTTTCCAAAATCGTATGGTTTGTCTTTTTTAAAAAGTATTTTGTCTTTTATTTTTCATGTTCGCATTTATGAGGAAAAAACAATGTTATGGACGTGACAGTTCTCCATTACGGACGCGACCGCTCTGAAAGCGGCACTAAAAGACTTTAAAACTTAGAAAGCACAAAACCTTTCTTTAAAGCGAATTTCGTTTTGAATTAATTGTATCTTAATTTTAAACAATGTTTCATTAACCAATTTCCTGGATTTAATAAATAAAAAGTAAATATAGCAGATAATCTCAACACGGAGACGCCGGCGTCTGCGCCTGAACTGGAGCTTAAGCTTTCATCTATGAACCGAAACTCAGCGTAAGGTAGCCTACTCGCCTCACAGACTTAATTTTTTTAAAAATATATCTATTATTTACAGAAAGCTTGAAATCTCTACTTTTAAACAGAACCATTCAAAACAAAATTAAACTATGTAATCTGTATGAAATGTGCATTTCTCTCCGGCGCGTTCACTAACTGCGAAGATCGCGAGTCACGTCAGTATCGCCAACTTCATCTTTGCAGGCAGCCAACACAGAAAACACTTGTTTATTAATAATAAACAATTTAAATGTCTCATTGCAATATTTTACATAATCATTACTTTTGCTGGTTCTTTGTGACAGCTTTTAGGTGCCGTTTACATGACTACTGCACTACTGCAGTAGTGACTACTGTCACTACTGCATCAGCACCGAAAACGTGGAGAGAGAATAATATTTTTTTTACTTTAAGGAATTATACAAACAAACAGCTGTTAAGAGCGCCGCCAAGTTGGATTGTGGAAATAAAGCGATTTGGCATGAAACGTTGGAGCAGTGAAGGTTCAGTACACAGCAAAATGACATGACAAACTATTTTTTTTAAATTAGTTTTGGAAAAGAGCTCCTCTATTTAATTTGTATTATTTTTCCCAAGCTCATAAAATAAATTTGGGTCGCACACAAATTGACAGGATCGGTCGGAAACCGGAACCAAACAATTTTTTTTTTTAGGCCTTAGTCATATGTGCACACAAGCCGTGGTAAGGGTCGAACTGTACGATCGTATCCTTTCCTAATCTCTTGTCTCAGCTAGGGCTGTCACAGTGAAGGATTTTCCCTTGCGGTAATTTTGAGTGGCCACTCGGTTTTATATAATAACATATGCGGTTTTATCGCCATTTATTCCTCTCTTTCTCACTCCCTCTCTTAGAATACAGAATAGTCAAATCTCTGTCTCTGTCCCACACTCCCCTGGCCTGATCCTTTTTTTTATTTTTCTGTTCTGTTACTATTTTAGTCAATATAACTTGATGTTCTTGGGGAAGATGCATCTTCAATTGCTGGTCATGTTAAGATTCTACAAACACAATACAGCAAGGCGCAGCCAGACACTGTGATTGTACGCGACCTAATGCGGAGAACTTTAGCATGGAGGCAAAAGGAGATCGCTGAAGGAATGAGTGTTGAGGACACTGTGAAGAAATATCCCTTCTTAAAGACACCCTCAGGAGTAAGTGTTAAAAGATTGATGTACCCTAGAACAACATCGGGCTGAACAACTAAACCTTATATAGACCTAAATAAATCTGGATTTTGTAAACATGGTTTGTTTAAACAGAGCTAGTACAGTCTAGAACTATACTCCACTTTGCGTTCTCACAACTCCCCATAGCGTGTTAAAATACTCTGTAATCCCCTTTCCCTCAGGGTCTGTGCCCGGTTGCATAAAGCACCTTAAGTTTTTCCCTTAAGTATGACACTTAAGGGGCGATTTCCCCTTACCTAAGAGAATAACTTAAGGGTGTTGCATATAATCTCTTAAACGATTCTCTTAGGTAAGGGAAACATTTAAGTGTTTCACGACAGCGATCCTGGATTCACGTTATAAAAGTCTGTTGTTGCCATAGATACGCAAAACACTAACACTAGGGGTGTCATCAAATGAAGTAGCCTAGGCTATCGGAATCATAGACAGTATATAAACGATCGGAATGGATGAAGAAAACAAAAAAAGAAAGCCTAATTGGACAGAGGAGGAGAAATGTATTCTTCTTGACGAATATGGTAAAAGAAAAACACTTTTGAAAAGCAAACTAAATCCCAATGTAACTGCGGCGAAAAAACAGAAACAGTGGGAAGAAATAACTGAAAAAATTAATGCAAGGAATCTTGATGTGAAGAGGACGGTTCAGGAAGTCCTTAAAAAATATGAAAACATCTCTTTATTCGCAAAAAAAGAGCTGAGCGCTTATAAGAAAGAAGCCAACAAAACAGGTAAGATTAGACTACGCTTTTAAGATTGTATGCAGCGCACCATGGTGAAGAGTTTGCTAAGACCTAACGATACAAAACTGACCAACAGGTGGAGGACCCCCACCGGCTGAGTTGTCGGACTGTACTATAATGGTTCAAAACATCATTGGAGCTGACTCACCTGTCCTGTCTGGCATCTGTGGAGGTTTAGAGAGTGAGGCTGAACCAGCGCAACAGTGTAACGTTAACATAGAGTGAGGCATTATTGTACTGTATCAGCATATAGCTAACACTAGTGGCTTAAAGGATACATTATTATTTTGACATAGCCTAATTAGAGACATAATATGCTATAACATAATGATATAACTGGCATTCCTTTCACACTTAGACCCTTACAGCACTCTGAAAAACAACTTCAGCACCATCAGATCGCCAGCAGAGCGCCGTTACAGGCAACCCCTAAGTAATGATTTATGTAGCTATTGGTTCAGCCTATTATTAATTAAGCTTTAATATTATTTTTAAGATTTCCTTAAGTTTCCCCATCACTTGCGTATTTTCAGAAGACCGCAAACATCACCTGCAAGTGCAACCACAACAAGAGAAGATGTGCTGGAACTGCAGAGAGAGGTTCTACAGCTACAAAAGGAGAAACTGCAGCTGGAGATTGAAAAACTGAAAAACGAAGACGGAAAATCAGCAGCTCTATAATTTTATTCTAAATAGCAAACTTTTACAGCTAAAGGCTGAAGGAAAAGTAACAATAACTGAAATTGAGCAATTTTTTGACAATTGTTTTTTCAGATTTCAGATTGTGTGTGTGTATGTTATAATTAAAAATAAAAACTACTAATACTATATACTACTACATCTTATTAAGATTACTACTATTACTACAACTATATTATCAATTAAAGAAAGCATTTACAATGGCATCTCTAGCAGCATATCCAGCCTGTTGGAAATCTTGATTTTGCATCAGATGCAGTTCTTCCAACGCATTCTCATCCTTGGGCGTCATATACTGACGCTTTTGACAAATCGTCTACATCCAACGCACATGGCACCCTTTAGCGTCAATATGACACGCACAGAGCTTTGTTTGGTTATGGTTGGGTTTAGGTCTGGGGTAGGGTTAGGGTTAGACCGCTAGGAGGCGCCTTCTGGCCCATATCTATCTGCGTCTCATATTGACGCTAAAGGGTGCCATATGCGTTGGATGTAGACGATTTGTCAAAAGCGTCAGTATATGACTAGCCCTCTTCATTCCCGTGCTCATCCTCTTCTTCGATAGCAGCATACGTCTTGGAAAGGTTGAAGAGCACAACACAGGCTACAATAATTCTGCATGCCCTCGAAGGCTCAATAAGCAGTTCGCTGTGGAGACAGTGAAACCTGCGCTTCAGCTGTCCGATGGTCCTCTCATTATTGTACCTTTCCTATTCGGGTAAAAAAAAAAAACGATTTGTAAAAATATTTGTACCAGTATCAACAATGCTTTAAAATAAATACTATGAAGGTAATTTATTGCATGAAAGATTTTCTTTCGGAGTGCAAAAGATGATATTTGAGGCTTTGATTATTTTAAAAAAGGTGCTACAGAATTGATAACGCAACGATTGTGGAGCTAATATTATGACAAAATGATTTGAATTTGAATTGTGTAAATCTGAATTATTTGCAAGTGTAATCTAACAAAATTGAATTTTAGGTGGTAGTTTAAATAGTTCTGAATTTGAATTTTTTTAAACGAATATTGAACATTTGAAATTTAACAAATTGAAATGTTTTTATGGCTGAATTTTATAGACATGTATTTTCAAACAGTAATATTCAGTTTAAAAAAATTCAGATTCAAGTTTTCAAGATGAAGAAATTCAGAACTTCGAATTCAGTTTTCTAAAATTCAATGTCAAAAATTCAAGTTCAAAAATTCAGATCTGACAGAAAGTAGGTCACAGGTCATCCACAGGGAAGAGTAGATGATCTCAGAAAAGTCGAACAGAGCATTTTGGCCAATTGGGGACTGCGGAAGTTTTCCAGCGCGAACGTGGTGGTTCAAGAGGTTGCCACTCTCTGACTCTTGTCATGAATCGCCCGGAGGTCGATTACATGTACGACGCAGTCTAGACCGGACGCGAACGGTGCGACGCGACCCGTGAAATCCCCAACAGCAAACGGATTCCCCATCCTATTTCTGACCTAGTCCCAGCTCTTTGCAACAGTCGCTTCAAGCTGTGTTGCGTCGCGCCGCTCGCGTCCTGTCTGTGTGAGGTCTAGTAGACAAGGTGGCGTTCTAATCAATTTTACACAAAATGTAGGCTACTTTAAAACAAACACCAGAGACCGCTTAGACAAATGTCCCACGTGCTGAGAACGCTAACCTAACATATAAACACAAAATCATTCATGTTTAAGAATCACTTACCTCCGGGCGATTCATGACAAGAGAGGACATTCTTAAACGATTAAAGGACCAAACTCAGTACAAATCATATTAATAAACCATACTTTGTATAAAAAATCAGATGAGCCCAGAATACCTACGCAACGCGTTTAATTGTGCGTTAAGCATTTCCTTACCATAGAAAACCGTTATAAGAAAACGCTTAACGTGGCTTACTGTACAAAGACAGTGATATAAGGACCGTACACATCATATTAATAAACCATACTATCTATAAAAAATCAGATGAGCCCAGAATATGAACGCAACGCGTTTAATTACGCGTTAAGCATGTTCTTACCATAGAAAACCGTTATAAGAAAACACTTAACGTGGCTTACTGTACGAAGACAGTGATATTAAAAGACCAAACTCAGTACAAATCATATTAATAAACCACTTTGTATAAAAAATCAGATGAGCCCAGAATATGAACGCAACGCGTTTAATTAAGCATGTTCTAATCATAGAAAACCGTTATAAGAAAACGCTTAACGTGGCTTAATAAACCTTAAATGGTCCTTAATAAACCATAGGGCTACGTATAAAAAATCAGGTTTAAGGTTTATTAAGCCACGTTAAGTGTTTTCTTATAACGGTTTTCTATGGTAAGAACATGCTTAACGCGTAATTAAACGCATTGCATTCATATTCTGGGCTCATCTGATTTTTTATACATGGTGTATTATTATGATGCGTAGGCTACTGAGTTTGGTCCTTGTCTTTGTACAGTAAGCCACGTTAAGCGTTTTCTTATAACGGTTTTCTATGGTAAGGAAATGCTTAACGCGTTGCGTTTATATTCTGGGCTCATCTGATTTTTTATACATAGTATGGTTTATTAATATGATGTGTACGGTCCTTATATCACTGTCTTTGTACAGTAAGCCACGTTAAGCGTTTTCTTATAACGGTTTTCTATGGTAAGGAAATGCTTAACGCACAATTAAACGCGTTGCGTAGGTATTCTGGGCTCATCTGATTTTTTATACAAAGTATGGTTTTATTAATATGATTTACTGAGTTTGGTCCTTTAATATCACTGTCTTCGTACAGTGAGCCATGTTAAGCGTTTTTCACGTAAGCGTTTTAGAATGTCCACTCTTGTCATGAATCGCCCGGAGGTAAGTGATTCTTAAACATGAATGATTTTGTGTTTATATGTTAGGTTAACGTTCTCAGCACGTGGGACATTTGTCTAAGCGGTCTCTGGTGTTTGTTTTAAAATAGCCTACATTTTGTGTAAAATTGATTAGAACGCCACCTTGTCTACTAGACCTCACACAGACAGGACGCGAGCGGCGCGACGCAACACAGCTTGAAGCGACTGTTGCAAAGAGCTGGGACTAGGTCAGAAATAGGATGGGGAATCCGTGTGCTGTTGGGGATTTCACGGGTCGCGTCGCACCGTTCGCGTCCGGTCTAGACTGCGTCGTACATGTAATCGACCTCCGGGCGATTCATGACAAGAGTCAGAGAGTGGCAACCTCTTGAACCACCACGTTCGCGCTGGAAAACTTCCGCAGTCCCCAATTGGCCAAAATGCTCTGTTCGACTTTTCTGAGATCATCTACTCTTCCCTGTGGATGACCTGTGACCTACTTTCTGTCAGATCTGAATTTTTGAACTTGAATTTTTGACATTGAATTTTAGAAAACTGAATTCGAAGTTCTGAATTTCTTCATCTTGAAAACTTGAATCTGAATTTTTTTAAACTGAATATTACTGTTTGAAAACACATGTCTATAAAATTCAGCCATAAAAACATTTCAATTTGTTAAATTTCAAATGTTCAATATTCGTTTAAAAAAATTCAAATTCAGAACTATTTAAACTACCACCTAAAATTCAATTTTGTTAGATTACACTTGCAAATAATTCAGATTTACACAATTCAAATTCAAATCATTGTCATAATATTAGCTCCATAGACGATTGAGACGACCCAACGCCGGCGATATGTTATGCCCTAAATTTATGATTAACTAACTGTATTTTTGTTTGTACATTTTTGAAATGCATTTTCTGTAAAGTTGCTTTGAAACAATATGTATTGTGAAAAGCGCTATACAAATAAACTTGAATTGAATTGAACGCGTATAACAGCAACAATAGAAAGTTTGACGAAAACTGTGCCGAAATTGCAAGTGCGCAAAAATGAAGATCTCATGAAAATATGCACATTAGTAACCTACATACCTATTTTAAAAACATATTTTAATACACCTATAATTTAGTAAACTACTGCTAATATTTATTTAATGCTCACAATTTGATTAACATTTTCCATGCAAATCTTTTAGGCACCAAATTCTACCTTCATAGTAATATACATATGTATTAATTTATTACATGCCTGTGCAGCATTACGGGGATTCAAGAAGGGCGTCATGAGCCATGGACGGCAGGGGTAACCACTGTCCCCGAGCAGGAGACCAGTGTGCACTCCAGCTTCAAAATCTCTCCCTAGTTTGCTCTCTGCCAAAATCCTGGAGTCATGTGTACTCCCGGGCCATAATGCAACAACATTTGTAATGTTGCAGAGATGGTCACACACTAATTGTACATTTATTGAATGGTAGCCTTTTCTGTTTACGTACTGGTCTTCGTGTGTTTGGGGCGCCTGTATTCTGATATGTGTGCCGTCAATAACACCACATATGCGAGGAAAACCTGCTTTCCGAAAAAAAATGGTTTGAATGACCTCCTGGTGATGACGGGGTGGAAATTTGACCGTTGCGTTTAAATGACGGGAAAGAGCCCCAGCAACCCGGTGAACCACTCAGCTGACAGACGATTTATGTACGTGGAAAACATCTCCCACTATCTTCTGATAACTCCCAGTTGCAAAAAAACGCAGTGCTATAAGCAGTTGTAACACCGCAGGTAAAGAGTGGTTGCGATGTGTGACACGGTCAAGGTCACCGTCTAGTTTGTTAGTGATCTCAAATATTGCGCGTCGATCAAAACGGTATTCTTGCAACAATTTTTCATCGCCAAGATGGTCCAAAGGGTTCTCCCTATCCCTAAAAATTCTTCTTGGCACATAATGATCTTCAGCTGGTTCCATAAATTCAGCCATGTCGTCTTATTTTTTTGTCCGCGTTACTCTTAAGGTTACGATTTCCAAACCTTAAGTTATACTTAGGGAAATGACCGTTAAGGGTTTTATGCAACACTTAACGCTTTTCAAGGGATTACTTAAGTGAAAAAAAAACAGCATTTAAGGGAAATTCTAAGTGTTTATGACATTTCACTTAAAAAAAACGTTAAGTAACACTTAAGGGTATTTTTCTGCAACACCCTTAGGTTTAAGGGAAACATACGGGCAAACTTAAGGGAAAATTTCACTTAAGGTGCTTTATGCAACCGGCACAGGAGCTTAATTGTCTTTGTCTTTCTGCAGCTGTTGGAGGAGGTGGGTCGTATCCACTCCACAGCGAGCATTAGCTTCACTGATGGCTTCAACCAGATTGTTCCCAAAGTGCTTGCCCTGGCTCAAGGAAAATCTCCACTAGCCAAACAGTACTTGGAGGCCAGAGAAGAAGCGCTCACCGAGGATCTACCAGGTACTTACAAATAGCTTATTATGAGTGTACTCACACAAATCAGTAGACAATTCAAAGTGCATTCTGAGATGATAATCAGATTGTGTGTGTGTGTGTGTGTATAAGCTACTGGATGCCTAAAATTTCCTTCAGGATGAATAAAGTATCGATTTTTCTTGATTCTCTTCTAGGAATGGACTTCAGAGCGGCGCTAATCCTCCTTCCAATCATTTTTAAAGAGAGTGTGGATCATCACATTATGATGGGAGAGGTATGCATTTCTAGCACTCTAGTGTTTTTAATTATTTTTTGGTGGGGGTGGGGGGTCCATCCACTATCTCTTTTTTTTTTGTTGGACCAAACATATGTTTTCATCCCTGTCTACTTTACTGTATTCTTCAGGGTGAACACAACACACCACACCCAATTGTCCAGGTCACCCAAGAAGACTGGAAGTCCACATTTGAGGGACGAAGCTCCTGTTCCCTGAAGGTAGACAGGGTCGAGGTGTGTGAAGGCATGAAGGTAGAGGAAGCCATGATCTCCTCGTTTTATTCATATTTTGTTTTCAATCTTGAATACCAACCCAAAAACAAGAACACTCTGACCTTCCTCCAGCGATGTATTGCGAAAATTAATGTGAAGGGAGACCGGCCTCTGCTGACGACTGTATTATAAGTTATAAACCTCCTCTTCTAAATGCCTCGTTTACACCAGTGCCCTAAGTGCCAAAGAAAAACTTTCACTCTCATGAAGTTGGTCCAACATGTGGGACTAACTCATGCCCATGAGGCAGGCTTCTCGATCACATGTGGACTCAATGACTGCCAATCCACTTTTTCCAGTTACCCATCTTTCAGATGTCATGTTTATAGAAACATAGAGCTTGCATTTTACCTGCTAGTGAAAACCCTGCTTCTGAAGAGGAACATGAGCGTGTTATGTGTGATGATGCAGATGTCCAAATCCCCCTTGTATGGATGCACTTCTATATAACTTTAAAAATAATCTTTGTAGCTTCATCCTAAAATGCAGGGTAAAAAACAATTTACCAGAATCTGTTCAGCAAGAAATTCTTAGAGATGTAAACTTTCTTTCTTTTTTTAAGGAGAATTACGCTAAATTTTTATCTTATCATCTTAAAGAGAATGGTTTTGATGTCAAAGGATGTCCTGAACTTCAGCAGGTTTTACAGTCCAATGATTTTTTTGAGGAAGCATCCCTTAAGAGTTCTCTTCTGAGTTGAAAGAATACTGTAAGTCAATGTTAGACTTGACTGAACCAGTTCAATACACTTTAAGAGGGTCTACAGGACATAAAATAGGTAGCTTCTCATATGTTTCCATTTCTGATGTTTAAAAAAAATATTGTTCTCATGAGGATGTATGGGATGACATAGTCTCTGTAAATATTGAAGATGAACAGGTCTTAACTGACTTTTGTGATGGATTGTACTATAAAGAGCATCCTGTCTTTAGAAAATATCCAAATGCATTACGACTGCATTTTTATGAGGATGAATTTGAGGTAGTAAATCCTTTGGGATCAACGAAAACAAAACACAAACTGTGCGCCTTCTACTACACTGTAGGTAATGTACATGGAAGGTACAGGTCTCAAGTGAAGCATATTAATTTAGCATTACTGGTGTGCTATTCCTATTTAAAGGAGTGTGGCTTAGAAGTTATCCTAAAGCCACTGCTAGATGATCTTAAAGTGCTCTCAACAGATGGGTTCACCCTCACTGTTGGTAGGGTTGAGCAAAATGTCCATGCAGTCCTAGCTACCATTTCAGGTGATTTGTAGACATTGTATGGGAACATATACAGATATAAAAGAGAAATTTTAGGAAGATAGTTATGTTTTAAGAACATCTGACGTTCACCGGTATAACCTGGAATGTATCCAGCAAAATCCTGACAGTAGAGCAACATATGGGGTACAGTGTAGTTGTCCATTTAATGTGCTTCCTTATTTTGATGTTACTAAGTCCTTACCTCCAGACATAATGCATGACATGTTAGAAGGTGTCGTACCTTTAGTTTTGAAACTTGTCCTGTGCCAAGCTCATAAAGAGAAACATATTAGCATACAAGAGGTAAACGAAGAGCTACAGAGAATGACAATAGGTCAAAATGATAGAGCAAATAAGCCGGTACAGTTGTCTGAAAGATTACTACAAAAAGGAGGCATTGTGGGCTCTGCATCTCAGAAATGGTGCCTTTTTAGACTTATTCCTTTTTTGATCGCACATCGTATACCTCCTGAATGTCAATATTGGCGTGTGTACCTGTTGTGCCGAGAAATTGTAGATATTGTCCTAGCTCCAACGGTGAGAAGAGAGAACCTTCCTTTTTTAGATGTTCTTGTGCACAAATTTTTGACAGAGTTGAAAGCTGTATTTGGAAATGTTATTACACCGAAGTGCCATTATTTAATTCATTATTCTAGATTAATTTCAATGTTTGGGCCTCTTCGTTCTCTCTGGTGCATGAGGTTTGAAGGCAAACACCAAATTAAGAATATTGCAAGTAATTGTCGTAATTTCATTAATATAGCTTCCACTCTGAGCAACCGTCACCAGTTAAAACAATGCTGGGAGTTTTCTTCAAATAATTTCTTAGATGATTTTGAGAAGGTACCAAGAAGCAGTACTAGCACTCCATTTTGTTCCTTACCTCTTACTCTCCAGTGTGCTCTAGAGCAATATTTTACTGATGTTTCTTTTAGTGAAGTGACATTTAGCAAATGACATGCGCATTTGTGACCTGCTGGAGGTCATTTTGCAGGGCTCTGGCAGTGCTCCTCCTGCTCCTCCTTGCACAAAGGCGGAGGTAGCGGTCATGCTGCTGGGTTGTTGCCCTCCTATGGCCTCCTCCACATCTCCTGATGTACTGGCATGTCTCCTGGTAGCGCCTCCATGCTCTGGACACTACACTGACAGACACAGCAAACCTTCTTGCCACAGCTCACATTGATGTGCCATCCTGGATGAGCTGCTCTACCTGAGCCACTTGTGTGGGTTCTAGACTCCGTCTCATGCTACCACTAGAGTGAAAGCATCGCCAGCATTCACAAGTGACCAAAACATCAGCCAGGAAGCATAGGAACTGAGAAGTGGTCTGTGGTCACCACCTGCAGAACCACTCCTTTAATGGGGGTGTCTTGCTAATTGCCTATAATTTCCGCCTGTTGTCTACTCCATTTGCCCAACACCATGTGAAATTGATTGTCAATCAGTGTTGTTCCTTAAGTGGACAGTTTGATTTCACAGAGGTGTGATTGACTTGGAGATACATTGTGTTGTTTAAGTGTTCCCTTTTTTTTTTTGTTTTTTTTTGAGCAGTGTAATTTATTCACCCCAATGCCATCCAAGATATCCATGTCTTTCTTTCCTCAGTGGGAGAGAAATAGTTTTTTGAGGAAAACATTTCTGGATTTTTCTTCTAACAATGGACTTCATTGGTTACCATCGTTTTACTCCATCGCAAGTCCAAATCAATGCAGTTTCATAAGTGTTTAAACGGGCTGTACGCGATCACAGCTGAAGAAGAGGTTGTTATCTAGCGAAACGATAGGACATAAAAAAAAAAAAAGAAGTTCGGATTGAGCTGATCAACAAATGGACAGGGAACTACGTCATCACGTTGAAAGGTCATGCCGGCAATACTATTTAAACTACTATTCATATTCATCAGAATGTTATTCATATAATATTCATATTCACTGAATACTATTACTAATATATATATATATATATATATATATATATATATATATATAATAGCAAACAATACTATTTTACAGGCTTCGGATCGTCGGAGCAAGATGGCGCCAGTGTGTTTGTTGGCTTGCCGTCAGCTCCGTCGACTTCTATTATGTTTGTTTGTGATGTCACTTACGCTATGTCGGTACTGTTCTGTTGCTGCTACAAGGTCCTATGATCAGAAAACTTTGTTGGATATCAGAAATGCAAAGGTGACCCCTGTTCTTTGCAACGGCTGTCACCCTCCGTTTATTTACCCCATCGCTGAGTGCGTCATTCGGCTACCTTGCTGTATCTCTAACCGGAGGAAGCGTCGGAGGCGCCGAGGTAAACGTGGAGGCGTCCGGGTGAAGATCAGAGGAGGAGCGAGTGCTTCTCAGCTCTCTGCAGACATTCTAGGTCGGAAAGATCTCTACCTGGCTCGACGTTCGTGGGATCTGAGGTACTCTTGTCAAGTACATATCACCTTGCATCGACCTCAAATGCCCGTTAGCCCTGCTCAACCGAGATTGCGTATCCGTAGCGGTGGGGTAAACTCGCTGAACATCCGCCCTTTGGTATACTCTCGTCGCCCCAAGGCTGCGGTTTATTCAAATGCAAAAGTGGCCCTGGTCAATACCAGGTCATTGTCTAACAAGACTTTCGTTCTGAATGACTTTTTTTCTCGTCACAATTTGGATTTTCTGTTTTTAACCGAGACATGGATCAGCGCTGGAGTTGGTCAGTCTTCTGTTTTTAGTGAACTTTGTCCAACTAATTGTTCATTTATTAGCACACCGAGGTGCGTTGGAAGAGGAGGCGGTGTGGCTCTTGTTTTTAGGAACAATTTAAAATTACGGACACTGTTTGCAGGGAGTTTTTCCACCTTCGAACTGCAATGTGTAATTGTTGAATCTGTTATGTCACCATTGGTTTGTGTATTGATCTATAGGCCCCCTAAGCCAGACAAAGACTTTATAACTGAATTCTCTGACTTTCTTTCCCATTTCGTGTCACTGTATGATCGTCTTCTTATACTTGGTGACTTTAATATTCATGTTTGCTGTCCAGATAGACCTATGGTTAGCGAATTCTGTGGTTTAATAGATGCTCTTGGCCTTACGCAACATATAGATAAAGCTACTCATAAACTGGGACATACACTCGATCTAATTTTATTTTATGGTTTTATTGTTGATAATATTGTGATTGAGGAGGCCACTTTTTCTGATCATAAGCCCATTATATTTGACATTACCCTTTCCAGTCCTCTGCAAACTGTCAGAGTTCAGGATAATTACTCTCGCCAGATACATTCTCTTACTGCAGCTCAGTTTTCTGATAGTTTTTTGAGTGGAAATGTTGCATCTACCATTGCAACAGCGGCATCATTCTCCTCTAGTCCGGATGAATTAGTTACCCTTTTTCACTCATCTTGCTCATCCATACTTGACTCTGTAGCACCTTTCACATATACCCGCCCCAAATTAAAATCTCACTACTGGTTAGATGAGGATACGCGCTCTTTTAGGCAGACCTGTCGTAAAGCTGAAAGGAAATGGAAAAAGGATCATCTCGATGTTTCCTTTCAAATTTTTAAATCTGCATTAGCTTCTTTTCAGGCTGCAGCAAAAATAGCCAGAGCAAATCACCTCTCTGATTTGATCAATAAACACTCAAACAGACCAAAAATTTTATTTAGTACTATAAACTCTGTTATTAATCCCTCAAACTCTCCAGTTGTTGATGCATCCACAGATACCTGTGAGAAATTTCTTAAATTTTTTACTAACAAAATTGAGAACTTTAGATCAGCGTGTACCCCTACCTCATCTGTTACTTCGCTTCGTTGCTCAGGAGTGCTAGCTACTTTTAACCAATTTCAGCCCATCTCTCTCACTGAACTGAGGGATTTAGTATCACATATGAAACTCACTACTTCATCTTATGATTCTATCCCCTCTTTTATTATAAAGGATGTTTTTGATGTAGTTGGCCACTCCATTCAGGTCATCTTAAATTCATGTCTTGCATCCGGCATTGTCCCTACATGTTTTAAGCATGCGGTTGTCCAACCCCTGCTCAAAAAACATAATCTCGATGTTAAATGCCTGAATAACTACCGTCCCATTTCTAAGCTTCCTTTTATTTCTAAAGTTCTGGAAAAAGCTGTTCTATCACAGCTGAACCCCTTTTTGACCACCCACAATATACTAGAACCTTTTCAGTCAGGTTTTAGATCACTTCATAGTACTGAAACAGCTCTGCTCAAAGTAACCAATGATCTTCTTCTTACACTAGATTCAGGTGATAATGCCATTCTGATATTACTGGATCTTAGTGCCGCCTTCGATACTGTTGATCACAACATCCTCCTTTCTCGTCTTGATCAGCAGGTGGGCATCAGGGAGACCGCATTACTTTGGTTCCGTTCCTATCTCAACGATAGGACTTTCTCAGTATCTATCGGCAAGTCATCCTCATCTTCTGCTTCCGTTTCATATGGGGTCCCTCAGGGGTCCATTTTGGGTCCTATGCTTTTTAGCCTGTATATGCTCCCACTGGGTGACATCATAAGGAAGCATAACATTTCCTTTCATCTCTATGCGGATGACTCACAGTTGTACGTGCCTCTAAAATCTAGGGATTCCATACAATCTCTTCTGGTCTGTCTCGAAGACATCAAAACTTGGATGGTTAACAACTTTCTCCAGCTAAATAATGACAAGACAGAAGTCATTACTTTTGGTTCTCCCAGGGCAAGATCCACTGTGGTGCAAAATTTAGGTCACTTCACCCCATTTATCAAACCTCATGCCAGAAATTTGGGTGTCATTCTTGACTCAGAACTCTGCCTTGACAAACAGATTAGTTCTGTTGTCAAAAATAGTTTTTACCAGCTCAGAATGATTTCCCGCATGAAGTCATTTCTAGCTTTTAATGATCTTGAGAAAGTCATCCATGCCTTCATTACATCACGGCTGGATTATTGTAATTCCCTCTATTTTGGCCTCCCACAATCATCACTTAGACGTTTGCAGTTGGTACAAAACGCAGCAGCGCGTCTTTTAACTGGCACCAGGAGGCGCGAGCACATTACTCCAATTCTGGCCTCCTTGCATTGGCTCCCAGTTCCTTTGAGGGTTCAGTTTAAAGTTTTATTGTTTGTTTTTAAGGCACTTAATAGGCTCGCCCCAACTTACATCACAGATCTTGTGCAGCTATACTCAGTTCAAAGGTCACTGAGATCCTCAAACAAAGGGCTCCTGCTTGTGCCGCGCTCACGGCTCAAACAGAGGGGTGATAGGGCCTTTGCAGTTGCTGCCCCACGTCTGTGGAACCAGCTCCCCCAGGATATTAGATCTGCCCCCTCCATTGCTGTATTTAAATCCAGGTTAAAAACTCATTTATATTCCATGGCCGTCCTTGTTCCCTAACCTGGTACTCCTCTTTGTTTTGTTTTCTTGTTTTCTGTATTTCTGTGTCGTGTGCCCTGATATTGAAGGTCTTCTTTTTTATTCATGTTTTAGATTATTATGATTATCGATTCTATTTGTTTTTTATAGTTATTCATTGTACAGCACTTTGGTCAGTTTTGTGCTGTGTGTAAATGTGCTTTATAAATTAAAATTACTTACTTACTTACTTACTATTTTAACTATCCTCCTCCTATCGTTTCACTAGATAACAACCTCTTCTTCAGCTGTGATCGCATACAGCCCGTTTAAACACTTCAAAGACTTTTGAAACTGCGTTGATTTGGACTTAAAAATGATGGTAACCAATGAAGTTCATTGTTAGACGAAAAATCCAGAAATGTTTTCCTCAAAAAACATAATTTCTCTCCCACTGAGGAAAAAAAAGACATGGATATCGGAAGTAAATTAAGTAAATTATTAGGAAATTTAAATTTTGGGGTGAACTAATCCTTTAAGCATACAATTAACACTCACAGTAGCTTTTAGTCTGTATAAACCATTATGTTATGTTCTGTTTTTACACTGCAGTAAGTAATGCATTCATAAAGTGAGTTGTTTAAATGTGAAAAACTTTGTTCATTAAAGTTTATTTCAAACGAAGACTGGTGTGCGGTAGCTATTCTCTTTCCAGTATTTTCATTAGTACAGTTTAACTTCTTTTAAATCATTGATTGTGGGAAAACAAAACATTGTTTTCTTTTACTCTCATTCTTTTTTATTTATCAAGGACATTTTTGCCACTTTATAGGTACAATGGCATCGTCGCTGGGGTGGTACCCCTAACGAAAACAAATTGGTACCATCTAATGGGGTACCTTTTTGTACCAGTGGATTAAGGTACAAATGTATTGCTAAGGTACCAAATTGTCTCTCAAAAGGTACAGTATAAAAGGGTACAACTCTGTACCTATGGTAAGGGTACCATTGCTGTACCTCGGGGGTACCACCCCAGCGACGAGCCATTTGTACCCTCAAAGGTACATATTTGTACCTAAAAGGCACAAACTGTAGGGGTACTTATTTGTACCCATTAATATGGTACAAGTTTTTTGCCCTTGGGGGTACTGCCCCAGCGACGAGCATTTGTGCCTTTTTTTTTGTCTTTTCTGTACCTTTATTTCTGAGAGTGTAGGAACTAGGAACATCCACATCCCATGATGTTCATGGATGCCACCTACAAAGGGATGACCTCATATGGCTATGCATTTTATGCACTTCTTCTGCATAACAGTATTGGAAGAGGAGTTCCATTTGCATACTTCATTATCAGTCAGGAATCTACAGCCACACTCACTCTCAGCCTGGAAAAGCTTTCTAGCTTTTGCTGCCTGCCTCTGAACTTTGCCTGTTTGACTTCGATTCTGGATTACCCTTGTCTGAGATCGATTGCTGCTGTCTGCCTCGCTGTGACTGCTGCTGCTGTGAGTTTGTTTGCTGCGTCTAAGCATCGTATTAGCTTCGTATTTCTTTCTGTTTTGAACCATCATTTATTATAATTTCTAGTTGTTTATACTACTAAATACAGCTTACCCAACATCTCAGATTAACCTTACATTAATAGCTTCCGTTATTGTCAGCACAACACGCTAACTTGCTAGCCTTTTAACGCACCACCCGTGCGCTCAGTTATTTATTTTTCTCTCGCGCGCCCGCGCCTTTGAGTTCATAAAAGCCCAGGTGAGTAAGAATCTGTCAACAAACACGGTGAGTAATGTAGGGCTGCAACTAACGACTATTTAATAGAAACTATTGAAACGATTAGTCGACTAATCGAACAATTATTCAATTTTTCAAAAATTTAGCATGAGTTTGCTTTAATTCTGTGGAAAATGATAGTAAACACAAGAAAGAAGGGGGTACTTCAATGAAAAATGCATATTTTATTGAACTTTGCTGCTGATAGGCCGAGACGATTAAATCCTCCTCGACCCCCCTCCATACCCTCTTGGGACCTTTCCCTGGTGCTTCGAGCACTTCAGGATGCTCCCTTTGAGCCGTTGCAATCAGCAGACTTGAAGCTTCTCTCCATGAAGACTTTGCTGCTGGTTGCACTGGCTTTGGTCAAGAGGGTAGGCGACCTGCAGGCATTTTCGGTCGACGAATCGTGCCTAGAGTTCGGGCCGGGTGACAACCATGTTGTACTGAGACCCCGGCCTGGCTATGTGCCCAAGGTTCCTACCACTCCCTTCAGGGACCAGGTAGTGAACCTGCAAGCGCTGGCCCTGGAGGAGGCAGACCCAGCCCTGGCTTTGCTCTGTCCCGTTCGCGCTCTGCGTATGTACGTGGACAGAACTCAAAGCGTCAGGACCTCAGACCAGCTCTTTGTCTGTTACGGAGGCCAGCAGAAGGGAAAGGCTGTCTCCAAGCAGAGGATGGCCCACTGGATAGTGGATGCCATCGCCTTGGCTTACCAAGTTCAAGGCGTGCCCTGCCCGCTCGGGGTGCATGCACACTCTACGAGAGGCGTTGCATCCTCCTGGGCGCTGGCACGTGGCTCCTCGCTAACAGATATCTGTAGAGCTGCGGGCTGGGCGACACCTAACACGTTCGCTAGATACTATAGCCTACGTGTAGAGCCGGTCTCCTCCCGTGTTCTCACCCTAGACGGGTAGAAGCACTGAGAGGCCCGGCTCTGTCGGCTTGCTGCACCCTACTGTGCACCCTTATTCTCCAGTGTGAAAAACCTGTGAGTCCTCCAAACACCCTCGGCCCGGACATGGCGGAGCGTCCGGTGCCAGGCCTGTATCCGTTGAATCCTTGAGAACCGGATATAGGCTGGGTCCCATATGTGTGACCCTACGGGGATCCCATATGTGTATATTCTCCACGGCTGCTCCTAAACGGAAGCCCGTGTCTTTCCCTTGGGCTAAGTCACCCATTACTCATATGCTGTACAACCCTTGGGTTAGTCCATATGTTAACTCCTTGAGAATGTGGCTTCCGCAGCGTTCCCCTCCTTTAGTTCGGGCACGCTTTCCCAGTGTTATCCAATAATCTCACTGTGTGGGTTATCACAGAACAACAGTGACGGGTTCACTCTGTGTAAGCCTCCTCCTATCGTCCTTCCAGGCAAGAAGGTGTAGAGGCTTGCACAGGGCGCTGGACGGGGTGCAGCAGCTGTGGCGCTTTGGTAGGGATTCCTATTTGTCGGTCACGACATACTCGTAGTGACCGACTGATAGGGAACGTCTCGGTTACGTATGTAACCCTCGTTCCCTGAAGGAGGGAACGGAGACGTATGTCCCGTCGCCACATCTGCTGCCGCCCGCCGGGGTGGCCAGGTTATCAGGCTTGGCTCCTCATCAAAAAACTACAGTGCAATCACCAGCTGCTCGTTATATACCCGCGCTGCGAGGCTGCGCAGCTGATGCAAATGATTGCACGCCAATGTGTATTGGCTTGTTAAGTTTCACTCGAAGTAGATTGGCCTCTCTAGCGAGATTCCTATTTGTCGGTCACGACATACGTCTCCGTTCCCTCCTTCAGGGAACGAGGGTTACATACGTAACCGAGACGTTTACAGTTCTGCTGCTCAGAAGCAACAACAAATAATTAAGAGGTCATTTTACTGCATACACAGATCAAGCATGAATTTTATTATCAATATTAAATTGCATAATATTTGCAAAGTCTATGAATCGCCATGACATGTATTGAGTGATACAAAAAGGCTAATATTTTTATTACATTTTATATTTTGCTTGTGAATAGGTTGACAACGATACAACGGTATTAGCCGAATAATTACGTTGCAGCGTAATTGCTAATCATTACTAGGCTTATCTCTCTTTACCTGCTTGCCACTTTTGTCCTCTAGAAAATAAATCTGTAAGCTTGGCACATTTGGCAGCATCCTCCTCCAATGCCTTTCTTTTTTTTCAACCTGGCTTTTTCAGCCTCTTCCTCCCATTCATCCTCCCTGACGCGTACCGTTACGGTAGGGCCGGCCCAGCTATCGGTACCTGAGAAAACGTTTTGGAAAAGACGCGCTATGGACCCAACCAACTATATGGGAGGGGAGGGGAGTACTGCCTCACATGGAGCAACCCAACCCATGCAGAGGCTGCGCGCTGCGGTGTCCGAATGCGGAACGCGTGTAGCCTAATATTGTAACGTGACAAATGTTAAAAAAATAATAATTATCGACCGGCCCAAAAGTGAAGCGGCCCACCGGGAATTCTCCCGATTCTCCCGATTACCCACCCCGGGCCTGGACTTTTGGTTAGTATCAAAAAGTATTATAGAGCAGGATATCTCAGTTAACATTCTTCCCTGTCCCTTAAGCGATCTTAAAGCAGTATTTATTTCTATTAAATTCTTTTCAGATAATGATTACAAAGCCAATTACTGGAAATGTCTCGGTTACTAACGTAACCTCGGTTCTCTCTAGAAGAGGGAACGAGTGTTGCGTAAGCTAGCTTACGCTATGGGAAAATCCCTTTTCTCGAGAATACTAAAGTCAAATATTATCCTTAATTTTGTATTATTTTAAAACGCAAAACACTTTTTTGGTATTCAAGTTCATATATTCAACTTCAGATAGATTATCTTTCTCTCAAAATCATTCAATACTATTATGCATCAGTGACTAAACGATCAACTTCATATTGTTTCTCTTAGTAGGATGAAAATAATCTTATTTAAGTTGTGATTAAATTTTATACAGAAAGCGATCAAAGAATGCTCCCTTTCCAAATCCCCCAAGCTGTCAATCACACAGCGCAAGTTTATCTGGACACTTGCCAAAACTCGTTATACAATCAATGAGGCTGTTACACTGCACAACAAAGCTCTTATTGCGCAGGAGCGCTTTCAGTCACTCGGCCTGGTCGGTGAGGGGCGCCGCTGAATGGAACTCAATATCTGAGGAGGTTAAACAGCTCACCACTTACAAGGCCTTTACAAAAAAAAATTTTTTTTGGCTCATTAACATGCATGTCTGCCAACATTAAAAGCTGAGCCTGTTGCGCTTTATTGTATATTTGGATACCGTCGCCTTTTTGAACATGTGTTTATTGTGTGTTTAAATATTGTAACGGGTATTGCATGCCTTAAGTTATTTTTTTGTGTCATTTATATTGTAGTTATTGATTTGCCATAGACTTGTAAATGTATTTTCATGTTTGTATTTTAATGCTTCTTTTACATCTTGGCTAGGGGACTACAGATGAAAAATAGCCTTTTGGCTAATTCTGGCTTTTTTTTAACCATTTTTGTTCATGTGTTTTATGAAATTGTACTGTCCCCTCTTAAATAAACCAATAAACTAAACTAAAACTAAAACTTACTGTATTTACATTGTGCTTGCATTGTTATTTGGTGAAAGCATTCGTGAGTGCAAAAATTGCATTGCAATTTAAATATAATGCTTTAAACAATACTTTTCACGATTTGTTAATCTCGAAAGCTGTAATGGTAAAAACATAGTAAAAGTTTTCGAGAGAGTTCCACATGTAAAACTAGCTACCGTAAAACTTCAAATAATAGCCCGGGCTTTTATTTTCCCAAATCGCCGAACTGCACCGGCTTGTCTTGGAGACAGGTGTCTATATGAGACAGGCCTTTAATTTAGTGTTGAGACTTCACCCTGTGCTGCAATATACATTTAGTTTTACATTAATTTACAGAAATCAGCTGGTTGAGTGAAAATTGCTGATGCTATCGGATTTTCAGATGATATTCTCAATTCAGTTAAAGGGATAGTTCACTTTGAAATAAATGTTTGATATGTTTTAGCTTACCTCAAGGGCATCCAAGATGTAGGTGTCTTTGTTTCCACAGTATTTTCAATTTTGATATTTTTAGGTCCAACCGTTCTTGTCTGACAGTCATATCATGCAGGTCTATGGGGTCCACCTCAAAGAGCATGCACAGAGAAGTTCAAATTAAACATGATTTAATGAATCGTAAATGCAAGTACACATTGATGGCCTAAGACACGAAACGAGCGGTTTGTGTGAGAAAACGAACAGTACTTATATCGTTTTACGCCCTCGCCCTCAGATCACTTGGACATGGCTGTGTTACAAGAGGTAAAAGCGATATAAATACTGTTCGTTTTCTCACACAAACCACTCGTTTCGTGTCTTAGGCCATCAATGTGTACTTGCACAGAGAAGTCCAAATTAAACATGATTTAATGACTCGTAAATGTATGCTCTTTGAGGTGGACCCCATAGACCTGCATGATATGACTGTCAGACAAGAACGGTTGGACCTAAAAATATCAAAATTGAAAATACTGTGGAAACAAAGACACCTACATATTGGATGCCCTTGAGGTAAGCTAAAACATATCAAAAATTTATTTCAAAGTGAACTATCCCTTTAATGGACGCTCTGAGATAAAGTGAATTCAGACTGCAGTGCAGACTAAGCAACGATTGTATTTAATTGTACAGTACAATCATAACATAGACATGATCTTAATTCCATAATGTCCTTAAACATAACAATATTGCTGGCCATAAACTGACAAAGTGCGCGTCCGGTGTGCGATACCTCGAGTTGTCATAGACGTGGCGCGGTGCTTCTCGTCCGGTGTGCGATACCTCGAGTTGTCATAGACGTGGCGCGGCACTTCTCATCCAGTGTGTGATAACGCGAGTTGTCATAGACGTGGCGCGGCACTTCTCATCCAGTGTGTGATAACGCGAGTTGTCATAGACGCGGCGCTTCTCGTGCGATACCTCGAGTTGTCATAGACGCGACGCTAACAGCTCCCGCCCAAATGCGCAGGGCTCTCTTGCGTGCCCAATCTACACCATAGAACTGGCTTAAACAGACGATCTGACGGGTTTTAGAAAATTAAATACAACCCGACACTAAGAAACAGACCCGGCCTCTACTTGAGACCGCCTTTATTTATCCAAACCTGTAGCCACACCAGGCGTGTAAAAGAGACAGGCGTCTATTTGGGACTCGGCTATTATTTGAAGTTTTACGGTATTTCATATGCAAACATGTAAGCCAATCACAGCAGCGGGCGTTTACACTGAAGTCTCACACAGACACGCCCCTTAAAACAGAGCGTTAAAATCAGAGGCTAAAATCAGGCTTGGAAAAATTACTTTTATTTGACAATATATGACAATTTTTTATGTAAAAATCATACCAACATTATTAGGGCACCCCAGGCAACTTGTATAGTTAAACAATCCAGTTCATGACCCCTTTAAGATGGTTTGGGATCACTGGAATACTGGCTATCCACCTCAAATAATCCATATTTTACGGATAAGCTCTTGTTGCCGAGATTTTCTAGTCTTGGCTAAGTGAGCACTAAAGGAAATTATTCTACCTATAGAAATTCACAGAAGTCAGTTCTGGCGTGAAGCCCTACATCGAATTTCCAGGTCGGCTCTTATAAGTGGGATATATTGAGCGTCAGTGTCAGTTCTGGCAGGCCAGGTAGTCAAGACGCTGCATCGCTATTTGCTAACAACACAGCCTCATCAGCTGATCTGCTCCAGCTGAGCTGCATTAGCTGATTAACTCACCTCGAAGCTAAATGGCTCGCTCAAACGGCGCCCTATTTAAAGCACTTTCAGTTGCATCCCGTCTACTTGCTTGCTGTTTGCTTTGCTGCTGTCAGTATGTTCAAAAACGCTCATGCTGTCGTTTCACACAAAAATTACAATTGCTTCTTCAGCAAGTGATCCAGTGCTTTCGGAAGGGGTCAGATTTTGGCAGGTGCCGTTCCAGTGCTGATCCGCCAGAGCCGCTGTTTGTCACACAGACGGGGAAACCAACGTCTAGAGCCTGGTTTGCTTCTCACTTACTTTCATTTTGCCAATTTGCGGACTGACTCACAGCTTATTCTCTGCGCATAAGTGCAGAAACTACAGCGGCAGCATCCGCTCAGTTTAACCCTCAAAGCCATGGGGCGGTGGTCTTCTGGCGCTTATGAACGATACCTCCGTCCCAACATTCGGGCTTTTCTCAATGCTCAGAAGGCCATGAGGTCAGGTCCCTGATAGTTTTGCCTAATAAATAATTGCGCTCATCTGCTAAACCTGCTTTTGCTCTGCTGGTGACAATCGCCCCTGACGTGCTACCGATGGCTTAAATTCCATTTTCTATTTATTTCAGGAGGCTGAGGTCTCGTTATCTCATTTATAGCGCTTTTTAATATAGACTGTCGATATCAACGGTGATTGAGGTAACCGAGATCGGTGGCTTTTATTACGGTTGATAATTATTTTCCAGCAAGTATTTGATCGATTGACTTCCGTCGCATGATTGTTAGTATTAAATTAGGGCCGCTTAGTCGTCACTTATTACCGACACATGGTTTGTTTGGGGGAAAATAGTCTTCTCCTAGTCTCAATCATGTGAACATCCTTAACGCTGCTGTTGTCCTTATGACCAGAATCATATTGCAACTAAGTCTTATCATATTAAGATTTAGCATTTTATTTTCATCTTCAATTCCACCCTCTGTCTATCACAGAGGATTGCCAGGTGTGGTTTTGTTTGGGGGGATAAATAATTTAGCTTTCTCAGTCCTAAACTGTGTGAGCATTCCCTTATGCTGCTGCTGTCCTCTGACTCTCTGCTATTTCATGGTGCTCATGAAAGGTCAGAGGACTCCCTGAACAGAGCCATACCGCCAAATTTAATTAAGAATTATCAACTTGAATTGCAATTTATTCAATAGAAATTCTTAATAATTTTTATTGTCTATGTGTTCTTGACTTTATGGACCTGACAAAACTAACATATACGGGACATGATCAGAAATAACAATGGCAGAATAATCTGAAGAAATAAGAAAGTAGGGCTTTGTCAAGGAAGAAATAACCAATCCGAGAGTAAACCTGGTGCACACTAGAGAAAAAAGAAAATACTTTATCAGAGGGATGAAAAAAAGCACCAGGGATCTACACAGCCTGTTTGATTTGTCAGTGAAATTAGAGACCTGGACATAGCAGAAGGAGAAGATGATTTAGTCACAGATTAATCAAGATTATTATCGATACATTAACAGTTAAGGTCACCTCCAAAAATAAGGTGATGGGTGTCAAGATTTGGGATTTTTGAGAAAAGCATAAATATATGTAGATTTGAAAATCATGCTTTCCCCCATTATTGTTGAATCATGGAAGCTACACCAGATATTTTGCCAAGAGATCTCTATTTATTATTTAATATGTATCAGTCAGAGAAACGGGCATATCAGAATAAGGCTACATGAGAGGTCTTCATTTCAGATTTCTCTGTTCCCCATTTCTCTATCCTCTCACCCCATCATGCCAGCTGTAAATGGTTTCTCTTGGTGTTTCTCCTCCCTCACCCCCTCATGCCTTTGTTTCTCCTCTCACCCGGTAATGACTTTGTTTGACTTTATGAGGTGGTACAGTAAGGATTGAGCTAATATACAACACTCTGGGACTTAAAGCTTCCTTGTAAGGTAGCAAAACATGTTGCTTATGTTTAAAAATTGAACGTATACCTCATGCTTACACATGGTACAACCCACTATCCCTCTGTATATACATTAGTGGTACATTTGCATTATTTGAAACATTCCTTTTCTTGTGAAGAACATGTAAACATTTAATGTATCATCATCATTGGAACATCTCTGCTCAGTGAATGTGGCATTGCACACATACCTATAAACAAAATATAACTCATCCCAGATCTCTGCTCAGCACACATGTAATCTGACTTCACAAAATACATTATGAAATTATTATGAAAATTAATAAAGAAAAATAATACTTAAAAATAACATTAAACAACACATTTTTAGTCTTCAACATAAAAGTAGGGTTGTCCCAATTTGGGACAATTTACTAACACTACTGGAGTTTGAAAAAGAACACCACTGACAATTACAATGCGTCCTTCAGGATCTGAAAGTACTTGCTCTGCTAAAAACAGACTATTTTATGAATCAGAATTGCAGTACCTCTGCATTTGCTATTAAAACTAGAGTGAAATACTTGACGGACCCCTTGTTTACGGAGTCTGATGTGATCACCTGTACGCAAATGTGTCTCCTGGAGAAACAATATCAGAGGACAGCGTTTTTAGATGAGAAAAAACTGGAAGGTTTAATTTGCCAACCCACGTACATGCCATGTAATGATTCTAATATTGTGTCCAACCCCTCCCCCCTTAGAATGAACAGGGGGCTTCTTCATAGAACTGCAAAGTAGAACATAATGATCTAAATTGGGGAAAAAATAAAAATATTTTTTTTAAGCTCAATCTGGTTAACGTGTGAGAAACAAAATTAAAAACCAAGACAAAAGAATCCTCCATCAAAAATAACCCCCGAACATACCCAGAGCATAGAGAACAAAAACACAAATATGTTCAAAAATAGCAAAAGAAAATCCCTTCTGGTACTCGTCCACTTAGACATGGCGAGTGGCCAGAAAAACTTTATCACAACAGATTATGTAGTGGAGTTGACTCCAACAAACATAATTTAACACTACAATTCACTCCTCAAAGAATAGACAGGGTGCAGTTCAGCAAATGTGCAAAACGAGTACACATAGCGAAGCTAGTGGCTGTAAAACTGACAAGGAAGAGGTGAGTCTAGTGAATATTTAAAGACTATGACTGTCTAGCACTCAACTTTCCCCCTCTTTTTACAACAAAAATGAAACATCACTGAACTTACTTAAGCTGGACTGTGACGCTATTTTCTTCTGGAAATCAGTTATATCCAACTTGATCGTCTCAGTGGTGTGTATTTGTTCATATAGGTCCATATTTTAAAAGTGAATATAAATTCATGCAACAACTGGCATTTTTTTATTTTAAAAGAATGATAATATATTCTTATTAATACTGCAAGCTTAATATGAATACTGCAAGCTTAATATGAATACAATGTTGAAACTTTTTTTTTCATACAAAAAGTTTTGGTCCTTTATTCTTGTAACATATTATACATGCAATGCATACTTGCACACTTATATACCGTAAAACTTCAAATAATAGCCCGGGCTTTTATTTTCCCAAATCGCCGAACTGCACCGGCTTGTATTGGAGACAGACGTCTATATGAGACAGGCCTTTAATTTACTGTAGTGTTGAGACTTTACCCTGTGCTGCAATATACATTTAGTTTCACATTCATTTACAGAAATCAGCTGGTTGAATAAATTGCTGATGCGATCGGATTTTCAGATGATATTCTCAATTCAGTTAATGGACGCTCTGAGATAAAGTGAATTCAGACTGCAGTGCAGACTAAGCAACGATTGTATTTAATTGTACAGTCACTGATTCTTGAGAGTCGGGACAAAACACGTTTTAAAAAACTTTTTTTTTAAAATACACACTATATCAATTATAGTTATACGTTTCTGCAGAGAAAGGTCTTAGCTATTAAACCATGTAAAGGAACAGGTTCTAAATAAAAACACATTTTTAACAAATTTACATGTTTCCCTTCAGAACTGGATTTGTGTCAACTCCGTCAGACACACTAAAAAGTAAACAATTTAAATTCTTCCAAACCAACAAGAATCTAAAGTTCGGAAGTATATTGTAATAGTGTTTAGTTACTCTGATATGTAAAAAAAATACAATATATAAACTTAAGTTGTGATTTCACACTATTCTGAAAACTCAGATTTCTAAATATTTGCATTTTCAAACTTTGATTTGAATTTCAATATTGTAAAAACAAATTCCTTAAATAAATAAAACATAAGAGGATGTAGATCAGATGGTCCTTTATTACAAAAACAACATCAACTGAAGGAAGAATATTTTTTCCCCCAAAAAATTAACAAAAACATACATCCAAACGTCGAAGATCTGACGGTGTTGACGAAAAACTGACGGTGTTGACGAAAAATGTGTGCATTGCTGATTAGTGAACAGATGTGCTCTTTAAACACTACTACTAAAACTACTCCTTGTTATTAGAGTATTGAACTTACTGTAAAGCAAACTATAATAAACATATTGCACATACACCGTTTCCAACTATATATATAAAAAAAAACAATAAGGGAAACCAGGGGCCGTGATAAATTTTTTTTGGCCATATCGCCCAGCCCTACACTGGCTTCTCATTTCTCTATCTCGGTCTCTACATATATAAATATATATATATATTAAAGTGCTGGCAAAATTACACATTACATAATAATAAGCAGACCACTGCCTGCCCATTCTCTACAAGTCAGATGCGAATGGTTATATAATGTAATGCATGCTATGTATGTGCATTTGTGTACATAAAACCCTGAAATAACAGTTTAACCCTTCACTATATTCACAAATAATATTATATTTGCACATTAAGAGGTTACTGGTGGATTTGTCAACTCCGTCAGCTTACAGGTCAACTCCGTCAGACATAGAACCTGACGGAGTTGACGTCTGACGGACTTGACGTAAGGGCATGTATTTTACGCCAAAACATGTATTGTACACTGCAGCTAGGTAGTTTTTCCTCAGTTGCTAGCTGTCCCAATAACCTCACTAAAATGCTTAAATTCAATCCACTCTGGTTTAAAAAAAAGTATCTTAACAGAAAGATGGTATTGACATGGTGCAGCTGTGACCATAGGAATATTGACATTGTCTAAAATAAAATAAAAATTAAAACGTACTAGAGCATGTGTGGTAGTGCTGCATTCACCACAGGCAGGGGGTGAAAAGGGGTCCTCAGGGATATAGCTGACCATGCTATTTCCTAATTTAAAGAGCTTTATGAAAAAATCTGACGGAGTTGACAGAAACTGAGGACACAACTTTAATTGGCAGATTTCTATGGAAAATATTGTTTGATGTTCACTTCATGCATTGTTTTTTATATTTATACCCCTTATTTTTTATTTGATATGTTTTCACAATTGTAGAGCTTTTTTAAAGTTTTTTGGGATGGTTAATATTGTGACCTCTTGCTGAGGACAAGTGTAATAACATGGACCTTCTAACCACAGACCATACATTTAAATAAATTTTCCCCAAAAAGATAAAGTTTATTCCAAAAATCAGATAGGTATATACAATTCCTTTAGTTTAAACTTTGTAAGTATGTCAATCATGATGAATTTCTTAATTTCTGCTATAAATTAGACTTTTCTATGTGGTACATGTTTTGTCCCGACTCTCAAGAATCAGTGACAGTAGTACAATCAAAACATAGACATGATCTTAATTCCATAATGTCCTTAAACATAACAATATTGCTGGACATAAACTGAGAAAGTGCGCGTCCGATGTGCGATACCTCGAGTTGTCATAGACGTGGCGCGGCGCTTCTCGTCCGGTGTGCGATAACTCGAGTTGTCATAGACGCGACGCACGATAACTCGAGTTGTCAGACGCCGCGCGATAACTTGAGTTGTCAGACGTGGCGCGGCGCTTCTCGTCCGGTGTGCGATAACTTGAGTTGTCATAGACGTGGCGCGGCGCTTCTTGTCCGGTGTGCGATAACTCGAGTTGTCATAGACGCGGCGCGCGATAACTCGAGTTGTTGACGTGGCGCGGTGCTTCTCATCCGGTGTGCGATAACGCGAGTTGTCATAGATGCGGCGCTTCTCGTGCAGTGTGCGATACCTCGGGTTGTCATAGACGCGCCGCGCCGGCGCTAACAGCTCCCGCCCAAATGCAGGGCTCTCTTGCGTGAACAATCTACACCAGGGGTGCCCAATCCTGCTCCTGGCGATCAACTGTCCTGCACAGTTCATCTCCAACCCTAATCAAACACACAGGATTGGGCACCCCTGATCTACACCATAGAACTGGCTTAAACAGACGATTTGACGGGTTTTAGAAGATTAAATACAACCCGGCACTAAAAAACAGACCTGGCCTCTATTTGAGACCGGCCTTTATTTATCCAAACCTGTAGCCACACCAGGCGTGTAAAAGAGACAGGCGTCTATTTGGGACTATTTTGGGAAGTTTTACGGTATATATTATATATATATATATATATATATTAGGACTTGCATAGACTATGCAGTCGGCGCTGTTGGAAACAATAGACTACTCGAGCGTGCATTAACCATAAATTAATTAAAAATGGAGAACGTCACCAACAGAAACCACACATCAGATTTGTGGGAGTATTTCATCAAGGATGACAAAAATATCGTAATTTGCCAACTCTGTACACATATCGCGTCTAAAAACGTGTGGAAAGCACGGCCACGCTCCTTTCTCCTTTCCACAAGTGCTTGTGCTCCCGTGGCGTCTGTCGTTGCCATGCAACCATGAACTGCGCTCTTCATGATGACGAAGTAGTATCAGCAAAGGATTAATTGATTTCTAGCCCTTGCATTAACTTTACTACTTGATATATTTCTGGTCCTGGGGATGAAAAATAAAAGCCCGCCCTGTACAGCTATGATCAGCTGTTCGGCCGAGCTTTCGATGTTGTTACGGAAAGGCCGAAGATGATCGGTTGGTTTGTGTCACATGACCTGTTTTCATCTCGCCGCGGCATCGGCGTGCCTGGAAAAACTAGCGCATCGTGTCGACCACGTCACTTCCATTATGAGCGCATTTGACATAACGAACTTGAGCGCGCAAAAGATGCGATATGTGAACGGATCCTAAAATAGGACATTGCGTCTGAAATGAAAGGCAAGAACGGCTATTTATTTGGCTTTACTCTGTCACATGAAAATTAAAATCTAATTTCTGTCAGGACCACTATCGTCAAATATGATTGAGAATTAGCATACAGTTTGGATTGGCGGTATGGTTCTGTTCCGAGTGAGAACTCCCTGCGCATCCATGCAGCCTAGCATGGATAAGAGCAGGGAGAGCAGCAATAACCCCCCTTGGGGTAAACAGAACAGAACCAACATGAATGTATGCAAATATATTTAATTCAAGATTTTAAAGTACAAAATAATTTGAGAATTTATTCTGATTGAAGGGGAATGTCAAATCCTGACTGGCGAGAGGAGGAGCTGGGGATGGAGGGTTATTCGCTACTGAGAAACGCGATAGCTGCTGATAATACTGAAGGAGCTTATATATGTACATGGGGATAGGCGTTGTATTCCTATAGGTAGATATGGATCAGCTGAGAGTCAGCTGATGCGAGCTTGACTAACGTGACCAGCCAGAACTAACGCTACACTTGATAATTATAATGTTTTGAGAGTTTACTTATGTAATTGTTGCATTAGGCTATGAATTAATACATATTTATTGCTAAGAACTATTTCATGTCTTTTCATTTACAGTAGCCTATTATGAACCACTAGTAGTCGAGTAACTTGAGTATTGTTTTGATAAGAAATCAGTAGTCGTGCAACCCCTAATATATATATATATATATATAATTTATATAAAAAATGAATGACAACAGCCAGGCAAACCAAATTAATTTGTAAAGTATATGTATGAAGATAATTAGGTTTACTATACTTAGGCTACCCCTAACATAAACAAAATGTGTATTTCCATCTAAAATTGGAGCATTTTGACCTCTACCCAATTTCCAACAATCTTCACCAACTATGTAATTGTAAAAAAAAAATTCTCCCAGATGGGGTCGCAAGAAGTCCTATCTTTTGATTTATCAGAATATCAAAGTATTAATTTGAAAGTTATGGATCTGAACATGAATTTTAGGCAACTTCGGGCAACACTTTTTCTCATGAGTCCGTAGATTAGATAATTGGGTGAAACTCTTCCCACATGAAGAGCACTGATGCGGCTTCTCTCCAGTATGAACTCTCTTGTGCCTTTTCAAGGATGTTGAGTAAGAGAAACTCTTTCCACAGTGTGAGCACTTGTATGGTTTCTCTCCTGTATGAATTATCTGGTGTGTTTTTAAGTTGCCTGATGTAGTAAAGCTCTTCCCACAGTCAAAGCACATATGAGGGCTCACACCCGTATGCAAACGCTCATGTTCTTTTAAAGAGTGCAGGTGTGTAAATCTTTTTCCACACGAAGAACAAAAGTGAGGCTTTACACCAGCATGAACTTTAAGGTGTTCTCTTAAGTTTGATGCCACAACAAATGTTTTATCACACTGATCACAGCTGAATGATCTCACTCCAGAGTGACGGAGCAGATGAGTGGTGAGAGAGCTTTTGGATGTGAAACTCTTTCCACACTGAGTGCATGTGAATGGTTTTTCTCCATTGTGAATTCTCATATGATCCTTTAGGTGTCCTTTATGTATGAAACTCTTTCCACACTGAGAGCATATGAACGGTTTTTCTCCATTGTGAATTCTCATATGATCCTTTAGGTGTGCTTTATGTCTGTAACTCTTTCCACACTCAGAGCAGGTGAAAGATCCTTTGACTCCAGATTTTCCAGCTTGTTTTTGTGTTAAATCCTCTTCGGTCTTTAAAACGGCTGCATTTCCATCTTCATTTTTGAAATGATGATGTTTTTGAAACCGATGTTGGCTGTCTTCATTTTTATATGTCAGTTTTACATCTTCGTTTGTGAAATGATGGTGTAGGCCTATGTCTTCATTCGCTTCCATTAGGTCTAAAATCAACATATTAAAATTCCCAAAATTAAATAAAAAAAGGACAAATGAGAGAAACTAAATTTAGCACAATTCTAGTTTACAACTGAGTCTACTAGTATTTAGTTTTAGATGTATTGTTATATTCTCATGAGAACCAGAACTTGTTTGTGTGTTTTTTTTATGTCTTTGGAGCATAAGAAACAGAAACAAAAAAATCATATTTTATGCTATGTCCTCTGTAGATGACACTAGGACTTAGTTATTAAGAAAATAAAATGGCACGATAAGATGTTTAGGTAAAAAACAATGTTTTTTTTTCCTCAATTACCAATACATTTTTAGGTTTCAGGCTATTTTTAACCAAACTTTGTATAAAGATGATTCTCAACTAAGCTGTGAAAGATATATGCTAATACAATGATTTGATATATTATTTTACTTCATGGATTGTGTGTAAAATTGCCATAAATGAGTAGTCCCATTCTATACAACCAAAAACATGAAAAAAAAAGTCCTGGTGTCTTCTACAGAGGAGGACATGTATAAAATCGATGCCCTGTTTCGTAACAGAAAGTCAAATTCTGATTTGAAACCTCTGAATGTTTTCCTGAGATGTTTATTTATGACAAACAATTAGAAAATTATTTAAATGATAGTTACAAAATATTATCAGATTTCCATAAGAGTGCAAAAAAATGTGATCCCAGGAGAGGGAGTTGTCATGGCGAAACCTCCAAACATTTGGTAGCTCTGAAAAGCCCTGCATGCGCTCTTTACATTACATCCAGACTATTAAAACAGTGACAAGTATGGTCTCAGATAAATTTGCTAAAATATAATGTTTTCTACAGAGAAAAAAGGCTATGCTCAGGAGGATATGTCAGTTTTTATCTAAGGGTGTACTCACACTAGGCGATCTGAACCGTGCCCGGGCTCGTTTGACTCCCAAAGTCTTTTTCTTTTGACTAGTGTGATCGTTCCGTACCGTGCCCTAAACATTTTCTTTTACAACTCGAACAGTACTTAATCGTGGGACAGGGACAGTTGTGCCTAGTGTGAGTACACCCTTAATATTCCCCATCAGTCATTAAAGAAAATGAAGAAAAACACCAACCTATTTGTTCCTCTGTATCTTCATCTTTTATTCTCCAGGGTTCTTCCTCAAATTCCATCTTGTCAGTCAGTAGTTTCTCCTGCTTGCTTCTTCTCCTGTGGGTAGATGGGAATATTCCCCAGCAACTCTCATAAAGAACTCTGATTGTTTAGAAACAATTCAACTCCTCTAACTGATTTTTTTTGTTGCTCTTACATTAGATATGATTTACATGCATTAAAAACAGTTTACCACATTAAATGTGTTCATTAAATAAAACGAAAACTCATAATCTTCACAAATTTAAAGTGAAAAAACAGTCAGTAACGAGTTTACGAGCATAATGTACAACATCAATCAATTAATTTCGATTAATTTCTGAGTGATTCACTAAATGAACTGACTCGTTTAGTTGTTTAGATTTATCCTAATAAATGATAAAAAAAGTAGCCTACTCACAGTCTGAAAAACACAGCAGATTATAGAGAGGGATGAAGGGCTGTGTTCCACTTCAAATGTTTATGTTCCCTTTCCTCGATCACTTCTCTTCTTCTCCTACACTCGCATTTGTGTCATTGCTTTTACGAGCGCCCTCTACTGGCGGAAACCAATCCCATAACTATAACCTTCATAGATAGATACTTCTTCTTCTTCTTCTTTGTGCTTATTTGGCGGTTCGCATTCTTAAAAAGAGCATTACCGCCATCTACTGTGGGTAATAGATCAGAGACAAGAAACACTACTAGATCACCACTACCAGAACAATCAGGACTCGTGCTTTCAATGTTGCTGCGTGTTCAGCTCCTCCATCTACGGCAAAAGTCCATCTCATTCCAAAGAGGGATGCTGTTACAAAATAAATAAATAAATAAATAAATATATATATATATATAGTAGTATAATATTTTTAACTGTGTAAAACATATTGTATACATTTATAACCCTTCTATATTCTTTGGATCAAATTAGTTCTCCTTAAAAACTTTATTATTAACCTACCCCCTTCTACTGAATTTAAAATTATCCTTAATGTTAATTGCTGATTACCTTCCACCTTCAGTTCTTCTCTTAGCTTACTTCTTTCTTCTGAATATTTATTACACTTAATTAGTACATGCTCCACTGTTTCTCTTATTCCACACCATTCACACAAACCTGTATGATGTTTCCCTATTATTTCCATTGTTGAATTAAGTCCTGTATGTCCCAATCTTAATCTAGAAATAATACAGTCTTCCTTCCTTCTTTCACTTGACTTCCTTCCTCTACCTACCACTGGTTGTATTGAATGTAAATGTCTACCCTTTTCCTCATTATCCCAGTACATTTGCCAATTATTATTTATCTCCCTTTTAATTATTGATTTGATTTCTAATTTGCTATATTTAATTTCCATATCTAAAGTTTCCCTTGCCATAGCCTGTTTTGCTAACTTGTCTGCTGCTTAATTTCCTGCTACTCCAGTATGTGCCGGAACCCATAAAAACTGAACTATCTTATTTTCCTGTTGCATTATGAACAATATCTGTAGGATTTCCAAAACAATATCTTGTCTAGTATCTGATTTCTGAGCTTCCAGGCACATCAAGGCCGAACTTGAATCTGAGCATATTAGAGTTTTACTTAGCCCCATTTCATTTATTTTACTAATTGCTACCATAATTGCTATTAACTCTCCTGTAAACACAGATACATGATCTGATATTCTTTCCCCTCTCGCCACTTTCAATCTGGGTATTATGTACGCTACCCCCACCTGTTCCTTTTCACTGTAAAATGAAATAGAATTCCTTACTATAAAAATACTAGTAAGTTTACTTGATTTTAGCCAAAATGTTGAGTTTACTACAAATTTTCTATTGTTGCTGAAATATTCGAAAATATAGCTCCCATAACTAGCGTAATTTAAGTAAAATTACTCAAAATGTCTAAGACGGGCTGTTACGCATGCGTACTGGTCCACAATTTCCCCTCCCCCACTCCACACAAGACAGAAGCACATGCAGCAGCTTTTGCAGAGAGGAGCATCAAGTTCAAGGTAAACTCTTTTAATTTAAACCTCATTTTCAGATTTGTGTTTGTTTGCTAGTCTTAATAATTGTTCAAATGTCTGTAGCCTACTTTGTTAGTTGCGTTCTTGTTTTGTTGAATATATTAGCTCATGTATTAACTTTCACAAACACGGTTTGAGCACTCTGCTAAAGCAATTTCCCTTCAAACAACTTAACGTTATTTGCTCCTTTATATCTTTAATCCAGCTGCCTGGTTGCCTATTAATTATTATTAATTCGTTAATTTGTTGTAGTGATGGGCAGGGTTAGCAAGTAATTTGAACTAACGTTAATGATTGGTCTTGATCCAGACGCGAATGTTTAACAGTTAACGTTAACGTTACAGATCGTGTCAAATAGAGCATCACAGTCCCGCCCACAGCCCGAGAGAGCTCTGGTGCCGGAAGTAAATTTCCCATTCATTTCTCCCATTGACTTTTGGAAAAATCTGTATCTAAAGAGTTTTAGAGCATGTCTGAGGATAACCAGCTACGGCTGAACTCATAAGCATACAACATATCATTTCGAGTGAAAAAACGAAGAGAAAATCCAAAAAAAGGCAAAGGTACAAGACTGTGTACATATTTTCATTTCCGAGCGAAGGAACTACTCATCCCATAAACCACCGCGCCTCACTGAAATCGACTGAAGCAAACCGCGAAAGAGCCTTTTGAGTGAATTTTATATAGTGAATGTGTAGTTAATAGCAGTTATTTCAATAGTAATCGTGTAAATAAAAATACTAGTGTTTTATATAGGTATTGTGTATTGAATTTTATATTTATCATCGTGTATTTTATATTGTGTGCGTGTGTGAAAGCGGTTAACGATAACGTTAGCAACATGGTGCAGTGCTTTGTACCTGACTGCAAATCACCGCTCAGTCTCAGTCGTCAACACATGTGTGTTCAGTCAGTGTGTAACGTTAGTTTGTGTGTTTATTTCAAAGCCCTTTATGACACAGGACACTCTGCTGACAGGACAGGTTGAGGTCCATGCTCATTTTCATGAAGTTATAGTTCATTCTTAATTGTAATAACATTTAATGTATTTTCTTAATATCCACAACGAGTGTAAATTAAAAAGTGATGGTCAGCAAACCAGAAAGTGCACAACGCCACCGGTCTGATGCATGGTCTGCTCTTGGACCATCATATTCAGTTTATTAACTTGCCATGAATTATTATACAAATGTTCAGTAAATGCATGAAGAGGTAACGTTATGCCTAGGTTAAATATTGTTTTGACAGCGGCATCATAAAATGCTTGATATGACTCATACCATATGAAGGCTACAGTAGCCTATCTAAAGTGAACGATAAGTAAGGGATAATGTAAAGCGAGGCGGTTGTTATAGCGAATACAACTCCCGAAAGGCTAACGTTAATTAACGTTATGAGCCCGACGCGAAGCGGAGGGGTCTTGAATCAGCCTGTATTCGCTATAACAACCAACTCGCTATATTACATGGCTACCTACCAAATAAATCAATAATTTGACACAAAATATTAATTAAAAAAGGAATGTATTGATTTAAAAACTATTTATATGGCTTCCGCTAAAGAAAACAGTCCGTTCCGTCTCTTCTGTTAGAATCCTGCTTCCATGGCAACGCTCTGTTTTTTCCACGGACCTTCGCGGGGTTTACACGATTTCCACCAATCAGATGCATCACTGTGGGATTGTGGGATTGTTTAGGATTGTGGGTAATGAAGTACTTATCCAAGACATCGCGAATAAAAGGCATTTATCTCAAAACAAGGTTAGTGCCCCATGAACTTTTGGCGTTTATATGAGCATATACAATCGGTTAGTACAGCCGTTGCTGGTTTTAAGTCTACCATGTATGGTTACGTTTTTATGGCTTATACCCCAAATGTCTATGGAGAAATTGTATTGAATTTTTACTTCCGGCACCGGCTGTGGGCGGGACTGTGATGCTCTATGGGTCACCTCGGTTTGAATGTTGTGTTTGTTATGGTATGATTTTCGTTGACGCTCAGCATAACGTAAGCTACTATGATAATGTTAGCTGGACGCGCCAATTTTGAATAGGCAGCTCAGAGACACGGCTGCATTCACTCTAGAGAGCGCGCAATACAAACAAAGTACAAATGGATGGAAAAGACCGCTAACGTTACATCTTTAGATCAGTTATTTTAAATCTTTAAAAGACATATTTTTAACTTGACTGGGCACGTTAAAAACCTAACGATAAATGACGAACTCCAGTCAAGCCGGTTAATTCGAAAATCTTATGCCTGCTTATTATGATCACTATGGCAAAATAAGAGGGAAATTGTGAGGTGTTTTTCAATCGAGTTTGTTAGCGAGTATTTTACAGAAATTATATATTGAGCGAGTACATCATGAATACATTTCCCAAACCGTGTTTTTGTCTTATCATGAATCACTATAGTGCACCTATAATCAGTGTTTATATTCGGACTATTTTAGGCCAGTCGGGTTAACCGCTGCAGAGTAGCCCAGTGGCTCGTCATAGACATGAGAGAAGTAGTTCCGGCTGCAATGTTCTTCCGCAAGATGCATGCAGTTCTGTTTATTATTTGCTAGAGTCCCAAAAGTTATGGACTGCTGCTTTCAAAGTCAAGGCAACTAATTTCTACATAAATGCCAACACTGGGGGCATTTATTGCTTTTTTGAATAGTTAATGTGATGCTAGTTTTGAAACAATGCACATTTTCAAAACTGCTTTTGTGAATGTGCATTAATATATGAGATAGAATGAAATACAATTATTTAATTTTCACAGTGACAATGCATCATCTCGGTCAAATTGAAAAATAAACTGCAATTGGTTATATCACATTTTATTTTCTCTACAATCTCAGGCAAGACAGCCAATATTAAAATGAAAAGGCAACGTGAAAAAGAAACTGCAAATAGTTTTTACAAAGCTTTTTGTAACTTTTGTAACTCACTTATTTTGTTAGCGTTAATAAAAAGCTTTGTAAAAAAACTATTTTCTTTTTCATGTTTGCCTTTTCATTTTAATTTTGGCAGTCTTGCCTCGAGATTGTAGTGAAAATGAAACGTGAAAGCGCCAATTGCATTTTATTTTTCAATTTGACAGGGATGATGCACTGTCACCATGAAAACTTTAACAGTCTTAGTTTTCAAATAATAACTAGGCTAATGCATGTGATGTTTCCATTTAACTCATTGACCAACTGCTTTGCATGTGTCCAACCCAGGCGATTTGAATTAAATTTCTTGCCAAACTTTCCGAATGGGGAAGATGAAGAAAGTCAAGAATGCACAAGAATAGAATTTGTAGAAGAAATGAAAAAGAGGCCCTCAAACATGAGCCTGATTGGCAAGAAGATGGACAGCACATTTGCTTTGAGATGGAAAGAAATCATCCACTCTGAACCTCCTGTCTGTGAGATTTTGAAGAAGTGGCCAGCACTTTTCATGGAAAGCCAGGTTTGTTTTCTTTTCCTCTTCAAAAAACTGTTTTTTATGAATTGTGTGTTTGAATGTTAACAACCACTCTATGTTTGTGCTTAGATCTCAGCAGAATTCAATCGCATATCTGGGAAAAATCTGAGATCTCAGTTCTACGCTGCGTTGGACACACATTCTACACGTTTGTTTGAAATTTTCCGGAAAAAAGGAGGAAACCAGGGAAGAATACTTGATGAAATTTTGCAACAAGTTAATTCAAAGGTATTATTTTATGATGCTATCTTTGAATCATAATCTGCATATGATTGTTACCCTCGGCCGATAACTTGTCTACCTGTCTCTACTTTTTCATAGCCATCTGATGTAACATTTGTTCGCACTGCAGTACTTCAGGGACTTCCAGTCCTCTTGGGGGATGACCCAGAGGAATTTTTCAGGACGTGCTTTGTAAGTAATGTTAGTGATGTTTCTGCTTTCTTAAAGGGATGGTTCAGAGTTAGATCAACCTAGGGTAATTTGCACCATGACATCAAGCCAAACACATTTGAATAAACTCCTGATGTACTTACAAACTTTACAATTCCAGAACAGAACCTATTAGTACTATTGTAGAAGTGTGGTTCTGGGCATTATTAGTGGGGTCATTTACGAGATACATAAAGCCATTAGCGCCTGCTCTATGCCATACGACTGATATCACTAAATAAGCTATAATTTTAATAATGTTCAACCAAGGGGAAAAAGGCTTCTGGGGGGGGAGGGGGGGGGGGGTGTTTGGCTCTATGTCATGGTGCAAAGGGTGAATCTAGGTTAATTTTACTCCGGACCATCCCTTTAAATTGCCGTTTTGTTTTGTTCCATGAGAGTATAGCTCATGTTAGGAACAATGAATCCTGGGTTTTTGTAGTTTTGCATTAGATACTATATGTCTCTTGTGAAACAATTCTAATTTGTTCTTCTCTACTTAGGATGTGGATGTAGATGCAGATTTCAGTGAAGTAGATGTTGGCCTGCTCACAATTTTAACCTGAAGGTATGCCTGCCAAACGTCCAAATACCCTCAACATGGACGCACTAAGGGCAATCGTTCTGGAGGGAACAATTGTTGTGGATGATGTCCCAAATTTGCCACATGCTGTATTTTTCCTTTTTGCTTTGATATATGCTCTAAACTACCCAAAGACAATGAGGAACACATTTGATTTCATTCAACGGGTATTTATGTCTTTGCGAGGTAAGAATCTCAAACCCAAACTCCAAACCCTTAAAAATCAGCTTGTAAGCTAAACTTGTCTCCTTACTGCTTTGGATGTCTGCTGCCGTGTTTAAGTTAGCATATTGGCATATTCATTTGCACTAATTTCAAGTGGCTTCTGTGTTTTTTAAACCTTTCCAAAGCCACATGCTGTGTCAAGGTAGAAAATGTTTGTATTTAAATTTTGTAAAAGCCTATTCAGAAAAGGTCTGTATTTCAGGGGTTGTAAGGCCTATTTTATGCTGTTTTGTTTGCATACAGTCCATGTTTTGAAAATGTCATGATATCAGAATGCTGCTAGCCAAGAGGGTAAAGAGTGTTTAAAAAGAAAACTGATGTTTTAAAGCATATTTGTATTGTGATGGTCTTAAATTTACTGTTGAGAAATTAAACAGTTGAGAATTTCACACTTGTGTTAAGTGCATTCCATGCTAGTTTAACTACTAAAAATACGTTCACTTTACTTGAAGAAAATGTGGAAACCGATTGCACATATTTTTTTGAGTCTTCATAACTTAAAAAGGCAGATTAAAACCATGTTGAGAATAATAGTATTTAAGATGTTTGCAGAACGCATTATAACACTGTTAGTTAAATGGAATTACTCAAGTAATCTTACTATTAAATCGTAAGTAAGATTAGTAAATATTATAGAGTATGTTAACTAGAATTGATATTAAACTAAATTGATATTTACTACTTAGTTTACTTGGGAAGAGTTTGCTTTCTTTACTTTTAGCTGATTATTAACTTAACTTCAGTTTTTCCTTTAAGTTTGCTTTGCAAAAATAAGGCAATCGGTTTCCAAACTTTTTTTAAGTAAACTGAACTTATTCGAATTTACAGTGTTGTGGATCCTTAGACGCATCTGTAAAAACATGTACATACTGTTCATACTTACTCCCAATATACTCTTTTGTCATCTCTGCCTCCAACATCCTCCGATTTTTATCTTGCCTTGATTCCAATAAGAATAGATCTACATTAGGTTGAGGTAATATCCATAATGGTATTGTTGGTAATATTACTACTGGAATAATACTGTACTCATTTAATTTCATATCCTGAACTAAATCCTTAATAATCCAACCAAAACTGTTAACTTTCCCTTTCCCATGTTCCCAACATGTTTCAAGTATACCTTTTGTTGGATGACTATCCTTCTGCCCTTTTAGATTAACCCAGTATGCCAGTGTCAATTGCTTCCTTCTTAAGTGAATTGGCATCTCCCCCATCTCCACCTGTAAAGCTGAAACAGGAGAGGAAGGATAAGCTCCACAACATATTCTCAACGCTTGTGATTGAATTCGCTCTAACTTTCTTAACTGTGACTTAGCTGCTGTTCCGTATGCAATACAACCATAATCTAATATTGCTCTTATCATTGTTGAATAAATTGTTTTTAATGCCACTCTGTCAGCTCCCCATTCTCGTCCTGAAATACACCTCATCACGTTTAAGATCTTCTTACACTTTCCCTCCATCTTGTTTATATGTACACTCCATGTAGCTTTAGCATCAAACCACATACCTAAAAATCTTATGTCTTTAACTTGTTCTATTTCTTTATTATATAACTTCATCTTTAAATCAATACTTGCCCTTTTATTTGTAAAAAATATATATTTAGTTTTCTCCACTGAGAATTTAAAACCCCATTTATAAGACCATTTCTCAACACTTTTTAACACTGATTGCATTTTATTAACAATATACTCTACATTCCTACCTCTAAACCACAGCGCTCCATCATCCGCGAACAATGATTTATTTATATTCTTATCTATTGTTGCAAATACATCATTTATCATAATAATAAACAACAAAGGACTTATAACACTACCCTGCGGAGTTCCATTCTCAATTATTCCTTTCCTTGATATATATTCCCCAATCTTTACTTTAATATTTCTTTCTATTAAGAACTCTTTAATCCAATTATATAATTTTCCATCTATTCCAATTTGATCTAATTTGATCAATAAACCTTCCTTCCATAGCATATCATATGCTTTTTCTATGTCAAAAAAAACTGCTATTAGAGTTTCTTTATTCATCAAAGCTTTCCTTATATCTGACTCCAAATTAATAATTGAGTCCATTGTACTTTTTCCCTGTCTAAAACCATTTTGATATGGGGAAAAACAATTATTCTTCTCCATATGATACATTAAACGATCTGTAATCATTTTTTCCATTACTTTACCTAAATGTGCTGTTAACGCTATCGGTCTGTAGTTTAGTGGAATATTTGGATCTTTACCTGGTTTTCTAATAGGAATTATTACAGCTTCTTTCCAATTCTTAGGTAACGTCCCTTCTTCCCATACCCTGTTGTAAAACTCTAGAATGACTTTAAGAGATTCTTCACTTAACTTTTTTAACATTATATAGCTAATTCCATCCTGTCCTGGAGTTGACGCTTTTGTATTTTTTAATGCCCTCTTTAATTCTGAATATGAAAAAGGCACATCTAGAGTACTATTTGTTCCTCTTTTTTTCTCTAAAATAAATAGATGTTCTTTTAATAACTTCTCCCTCATTTCCTTACATTCCATCATCAAATTATTTGAACTATTTATTTTTGAGAATTCTTTCCTAAACATTTCTGCTTTCTCCTCATCACTTATTGCTATTTCTTCCCCACTACTTAACACAGGATACTCATATTCTCTTCTAATGCCACTCATCTTTTTAATCATACTCCATACTTCCCCAATTGGAGTATTTTTCCCAATTTCTTCACAATATGATCTCCAATATTCTTTCTTCACTTCCCTTATTGTTCTTCTAGTTTCTGCTTGTGCCTTTTTATATATTATCATGTTTTCCCAATTGTGGGTTTTCCTTAAAATTTTAAATGCTTTCCTTTTCCTCTTAACTGCTATTGCACACTCCTCATTCCACCATGGAACTATTTTCCCCTCCCTCTTTCCTTTGTTTTTCGGAATGCATTCTCTAGCAGCACTCTGTATCACTGATATTATTTCTGTATATACTCTTTCAATTATTATTCTTTCATTCATCTTGATCATTTCCAATCCTTCCTCACATATTCTTTCAAATTTTTCCCAATCTGCTTTCTCATATTTCCACTTTCCTGTATTTACTTTCTTTATCTTCCTTATCTCATTATTTACAATTGTACTTAATATTGGAAAATGATCACTACCCACTGTACAATTTAATACCTCCCAATTTATTATTCCCCCTAATTCATTAGAAACAATAGTTAGATCAATTGCTGATTCCCTCCCTAAATTTACATCCATACGAGTTTTTGTTCCATCATTTATACAAACTAAATTTTCCTTTTCCATCACCTCTTCAATGACCATACCATTTGTATCTGTCACTAAACCTCCCCATAAAGTATTATGGGCATTAAAATCCCCACACCATATTACTCTATTTTCTCTTAATCCTTTTATAGCTCCCATACTTTCTTGTGTTATTTTTTTACACGGATTATAAAAATTTATTATAACATAATTCTTATTTCCAACCCATATTTCTACTACTATATATTCCATCGTTTCCCCTTTCTCCAAAACTCTATATGGTATTCCCTCTTTTACAAAACTGACACATCCTCCTCCTTTTCCTTCTTCCCGATCTCTTCTCACACTTATGTATCCTTTTAAAACAAATTCTAATCTAGGATTCAACCATGACTCTTGAATACATATCACATCTGGTTTATCTTTCATTTGGTTTATATACCCTTTAAATTCTTGTCCATTAGCACACAGGCTCCTAGCATTCCATTGTAATAGAACTAACATACTAGCCTACCCCTAATTCCTGACTTGACTGAAATTCTGTAAGATTTTTCATTATGTCTTCACATTTCAATCCCTTTATATCTAGAAATCTCTCTGCCGCCTTTACTATTATTTGTAACTTTTCTGTTCTCCTTTCTGTTTGCGCTGTACAATTAATTACTTCCACCATAAAGAGCACAAAATTTCTCTTAGTTACTATCATTGCATCTTCTGGTATTCTACCTTCATCCACTCTTCCTGTACCTTCATTTATTTTCCCATACTCCACTCTTTCAGTACCACTTTGTCTATACCTGTCATTTACCGCTTTCACAGCTTCAGCATATGTCCCGTTATTCTTTGACTTTTCCTGTTGTACTTCCACAGCCTTTTTCCTCACCTCACAACCTCCATATGCCGCATTATGATTACCTCCACAGTTTCAACACTTCAATCCAACTCCCTCTCCACACTTCCCAAATTCATGCTCTCCTCCACAACGCGCACACCTCATTTTAGCCTTACACACTAACGCAGTATGGCCATAACGTTGACAATTATAACACCTCAAAGGAGGGGCCATATACTGCCTTATCGGGTAACTGATATAACCCAATTTAATCCGATCTGGTACTACTTTTCCCTCCAATTTTAGACGTACTGACAAGCTATCCATTCTTCTACCTTCTCTGCTCATTTGAAGTCGGACTGCTTCTATGACCTTTGCCCCCTCTAGATTATCTTTTAATTCCTCCATCGTAACTCCTAACGGAATTCCATTTATTACTCCGTACACCCATGACTCTTGTCCTACAATCTTGTAACTCATTACTATCTTTTTCCCAATTGTCTTTAATTTCATGGCTTTATTTTTTTGTTCTTCATTTCTACATGCAATCATTAAAGCTCCATCTTGTAGCACCTTTGCAAAGGCTATCTCTCCTACCAGCTTTTTCAGTTCATGCGTCAACGTCAATGGATTAACTCCTAAAACTCCTACCTCTCCTTTAAACTTCAGTATTATCCTAAATTCCCTCTTGACATTATTTCCCTCATCCCCCTCTTCCTCACTAGCTACTGAACTGCTTTCTGATATTTCCTCTTTACCTTTTTTCCTCTTTTTGTTAACCTTCTTTCCTGTTCTGGCCATATCCCATCCTACCTCCATATCAGCCTCCTCTTCACCTGTTTCTCCCATTCTTAGAGTCTCTGATCCATTCCCGGTTCGATTTCCTTGATTCCTCGTATTATACGTATTCTTTGACTTATTTGACTTGGCCGCCATACGCCGCCACTCAAAGTGTCAACAACCGCTCTCCAAGAAACACGGCAACAAACCCCGGACGGAAGCCGCCTCATAGATAGATAGATACAAGACAACCAATATAAGATCTGTATCTTGGTTGAACTTGAGAATATACAAACTCTAGTTATCTTCCCAAAAATGTTTGATTTCGGATAAAGATTGAAACTTTAAATATCTGCTAAAGAGTTTGCAATTGTATATTTACCTTCTGAACTCCTTCAACTGTAGCGTGCTACTGATGTTGACTTTAATATAAACTTTGACTTCATTTTAAAGTTAGATGGCAAGTATTATTATAATGCAAAATGTCAGAGTTAGTTAAGAGATGTGAAGATTTACGTTAAAAACTCCAGTTCTGTCCAAGCAAATCAAAGTTGCCAGATTTAGATTTCTCCAATAAAAATAAAATCACAGTTCTTACAGTCTGATAAACTGAGTTAATTAAAGGTACATTAAGGTTCGTTAATAAACAAAAAGTAATGCGTCTTGAGAACATTGTAGCCGGTGTCATGAGAAATGAAGCCCATTTCATGGTCAAATAAAAATATTATTAGTTTAACAATTTATTTATTTTTATATATATTTATAAGTTATGTTGTGCTTTGTTGGTATAATGGAGAGGGGGTTTTTTCAGCGAAAAATCGGCAGCTGGCAGCAGGAAGTAGCTGCCACTGGCAGCTGACAGTACCTGCCAATAAAACCTGACGTCAGCTGCCGCTAATAACCGGAAGTCGGGGGTGGACTCCGCTTTTAGCCAGGCAAATAAGTTATTATATCAATATAAAATGTTAGTACTTAATTAAATAAAATACTTCTATTAATAATTATTTTATATTATTTGATTAAAACAGGTTTATCCAATATAAATCAAGTAACGATCATAGACATAATAAAAAAAAAAAAACTTGAAATTATGAATTTGTACGTGTATAAATGAATGAGTGTACATGTTTGTTAAGCAATGAAAAATATACATACAGAAAGGAATGAGTGTATTATGAATGTATTAATGAATGTATTAAATACATAAACATTAAACTTAAATCCCGATAACAGGCAAATGCACAATTCCTTTCAGGATAAATCCCTCAATGTGTCCAAATAGGCCCTATATCTTAATTAAATTATAAATATTGTAGCTAATGTATTTAAAGTTTTTTCATAAAAAAAAATAAATTGAAGTGTTTGATCCAGTTGTTTCAACTGGTTTGTAGTTTTGGATGTTTGAGCAGTGTAGTGTGTGTGATTGTCAACAATCTGGCCTTATCTAAACATGAACTGTTGACGAAACTCGTAATTCGTGATCAACCTCGTTTTATTGTAGTCCTAAGGTGAATTCAAAAAGGCATTATTTTTCTTTGAAGCAACAAATGCTAAATAATTTGTTACAGTTGCTTTTTGTATAATTGTATAATGTAATATATATTATAAATATAATATATAAATTATCAATTTGTACGTGTATAAATATAATTTATGAATGAGTGTACATGTTTGTTAAATAGTGAAATATATACAATACAGAAATAAATGCCTATGTAATAATATTGTATATTTATTAAATATACATAAACATTATTTAAACTTAAATAATGAAAGTCATGTCTAAAAGAAAAAAAGAACATTGTCTCATCAATGACCTTTATTTAAAACCATGTTTTGCTATCATTTAAGAACAGTTTTACATTTGCAGTACTTATACATTCTTGTCTTTGTTGAATAAAGCAGCTGTAACTTTTGAAACAGGCTTGTTGCCTATTTGTTGTTCTGACATCAGAATGACCGACAACAATCCTGAACTAGATGGTAAAGTTCGTAGAATTTTTTTAAGTTGGCTTGCAAAAGTTTTAAAATGTTCTAGCATGGTTTAACATGATTCACCATGTTTCTAGTGTGGTTTTACTACTATCGCCGGCGCCACCATTGACTGCTGTTGCTTGACTTCCAGCTACATGTGATTGGTTGCTGCTAAGTTGGACGATACTGATTGGCTGACACAAAATGGCAGGTCTCTCCTAATTTGGTAGGGCTTCCGGCAGTCAACGGCAGCTACTTCCTGCTGCCAGCTGCCGATTTTTCGCTGAACCCCTACTGGAGTAATGTCTGCTGGAATGTAAACAACATGTTCATTGTTAAATAAATATTTTTTAAATGTTCATTGTTAAATAAATATTTTTAAATGTTCATTGTTAAATAAATATTTTTAAATGTTCAATGTTAAATAAATATCTTTAAATGTTCAATGTTAAATAAATATTTTTAAATTGTAGTTTTGTAATTGATTTTTTTTTTTTTAAAGCAAGACAAAATAGTAAAAAGCACATTTTGACTTTAATTTATGCAATGGTGGAAAAATTGTCAAATTAAATGACAAAAAATGCAAAAAAACGTGTTTCGGTATTCAGCCTTCGGCCAAGAATTTTCATTTCGGTGGATCCCTAGCTAGTAAATTGTCACGGGGCACACAGGAAAATAGGTAGATCCAAAAGCAGTGTGATGGTAATGATTTATTAAAGCGTAATCCAATTCGTCGTCATCCAGGGGCCTGTACCATGAAGCCGGTTTAGGTGGCTAGCCAGCTATGTTTCAGCTTAGTTTCCGCCAACCCTGGGTTTTAGGTACTATGAAAGCAGCTTGGCTTTAATCGGTGTTCGTTGCCATGGTATCTTACGCTGCACGGCTAACCTGCTCCGGGGCAGGTTAAGTTCTGGATTCGAGATCTCAGACTGAAGTTTGACCAATCAGCTGTGAGCAAAGAAACATATAGGTGACATAACTAATTCCCAGTGTCTGTTGCAATGGCTTTACATTTTCTTCCAAATCCTGTGGACATCTCCGCACAAATTGTTAGACGAGGACATCGTAGAGAAAGAGTTTTTAGCCGGACAAAATCCCCTTGCCTTTCCTGATAGTTTGTATGACAGATACAGTTTTTCTGCGGAAGGAATATCTTATCTTTGCAAACTTCTTGAGCCGCACATAAAGAATTTAACACGTCGAATTCATTACTGTACGGCAAATGGTATTGTGTTGCGTTTTTTTGCAAGTGGCACATATGTGTACTCGGCAGGAGTAATAGTTTCATTAATAATGTTCCCCGGACATATATCGACCATGTCCATAAAAGAGGGCTTTTATAAAATTGTGGGTAAGATACAGTATATAGAGTGACATCACATGAACAATTATTATTATTTTTTTCAAAAAGCTAATTTCACAAATGTACTACAGTACATGTTAAGAATTATTTTAAATATTTGTATTATTATTATTCGGTTAATCTATGAATTCCCTAGAGTCATTGGAGCAATAGGCTGCACACATGTTGCAATCTCCACTTCTCTAGAACATTAGGCAGATTATGTTAATAGAAAGTCCTTTCACCCTTAATGTTCAGGTAGAGATGATGTGAACATGTAAAATTATTATTTTCTGTGAGATGAATCTTTAAATTAATTGTAACATTAACAGATATACCAATGATCTACTTTCTGTGAGTCTGTGTTGTGTCAGCACTTTGAGGAAAGCAAGTTAAATTTGGTACAGTACAAAACACTGTTACTTTGCAACCTACAAAATAACCATCATGACCCTCAGACAGGGCCACTTGACCACCCAGCTGGTGCAGGTGTAGATGCACTCACCATACAATATTACACTTACCGGTAATAAAAGCACATTGAAACTGCAGATAGGTCTCAAACTGTTTTATTGGTTTTGTGGGATGGGGGGAGAAAGAGACAAGATAAAGTTGCATTAATAAATATTCATGCTAAAGTGTTACTTGGTTAAATAAGTTCACATACTGAGATCAGTTTAATCCAGCTGTTTGATCTCCAATTTATTTATTTTTTAAACGTGGAGCCTCCTCAGCTCAGTCAGGCTCCTTTAGTGTGCAGTCTCTATAGGCTCCTTTAGTGTGCAGTCTAGCTCCATAGGCTCCGTTTGTAAAGGGCCCTGACTGAGTCTGTGTCCGCCTGAAACATAATTCCACCACAAACAAGTTTACAAGTTTCCACCACGATCATTACAAGTTTTCTGGAGGCTAATCAACTCACAAAAAGTTCCTTGACAAACACCTGTAATTTATGTCAATGGTTTTAAATCCTTAACTTGTTTACATTTCTTCTGAAGCCTGTTGAGGTAGAGGCTTCAGTTTCTGGGACAGGTTGTGAAAAATCCTACAATAAAAGAGATGTGTAAGGGGCCGGGCCAGTCCCTGTTTTATGCCACATTCAAATGTTTGCCTTAATAAAAAGCCCAGTGCATTCACCTCAGCAACTGTCTCAGAACACAGACAGAGTGTCTTCATCATTTCCTACACCCTAATAAATAAAAGTAAGCCAATATAAAGCATAACTGTTATAGAGCAGGTTATGTTTCTGGTGTTCTGTCTGCTGCATTCTGACCTCTGTGTGCGAGACTGTGTGTGTGTGTGTGTGCTGGCTTCAACAGGGACACTGCATTTCCCTCGACTGCAGAACATACAGTCAGCCATATCTAAAACTTAAAATAGTAATGTATCGCACACGTACCCAGTGTTACTTGCTTAGAGGAGCCAGCACCAGGGTCAGATTGTACAGCACCTGTAATCCCATCCATAATCAGAGCCAACTCAGTGTATTCTGGAGGAGTGGCCCTCCACTGGTTTTCTGAATTTCACTCTTTTTTCTAGAACTAGAAGTGTTTGTGATCAAATGTTTACAAAAAATAATAAAAGGTTATGTGTAAGTACTTACTACTTTGAATTATATTTTTATATTTTGTCTTTATCTGCTGTCAAGCACGTTTTCTTTATTAGTATATATACATGCACATTTTTATATATTATAAAAATATAGGCTATATTTCACACACACATACATTCATAGCCTACATAGGCCTATATACATAATTTTACATTAATATAGAACGTAGCCTAGTTGTTTATCTTACACATTAACGCAATCAGCAATCTTTCTCCAACAGTCTTCTCTTGCTTTGGCAGCAGAGACCGTATTGTTTCGAGCTTGTAATACATATTTAAATTAATCGTAATTCTGAATGATTATCTCTTGCTCCTCCGCGGAAAAAATATATCGCTCTCGCTCTATCCATATTGAACGCGATTGGTTGTTCGGTGCCAACGTCACTTTGGTATGTGCACGCGCTCGTGGATTAATCATAGTTTAAGATCAAAGCCTGAGTTGACAGAGAAAGTTGATGAGCTGCGTCATGGTACCAATAAAGCCTGATTGCATCGGTTTGGTTTTGTCAACTCAAAACTAATCCTGTAACCCCGAGTTTGTTCAGCTACCTTCATGGTACAGGCCCCAGGGGTCTGTTGCACAAAACTAGGATAAGGGATTAAGCCAGGATATCTTGGTGATCCTGGCTCAATTGATCCGTAATCCGGTTGCACTAAAGCTGGATAGGGGGCAGGAGGATATGTTATGGTATAAATTACCATGGAGATTTATTCTGTGGAGCTAGCCTGCTCCAGACCAGGCTAAATTCCAGGATCTATTTAATCTCATCCCTAATGTCAGTCAGCAGTCACCACAAATGGAAACCAATAGTAATTTCACTGCTCACTATACATTGTTATCACATATAACTAGACCCACTGTCATTATTTAAACGTTTGTGATCATTAATTTCAATCATTTTGGATAAATAATGATTTTTAGATGATGTTGCTATCATTAGATAATTTACAGTTTCCCATAGACTATAAGGCTATATATAAAATGATAGAATATTATGGCCAACACAGGGCCATGCCCTGCAGGCCACAGCAAGCAGACCAAGCATGGCGCACATATAGCACAGCCAGCACATCATGTACAGCAGCACAGCAAGTACTGCAAGCACAGCAGCACAGTAACAATTTAATCACCTAGAGCAGTGCGGAGCCATAAGAGCAAAACATTAGAACAACACAGGAATAGACATCACATAATATACAATTTGACAAAGTCACCCCAAGAGGGATTTGTACCCACGACCAGAATGGTTCGGGATTTATAGCACATGGTTTAGCAGCTTGCGCCACTCGGAGGATGCTGGTTTAGGAAGCTGCAGAGAGGTTTCAGTGTAAGAATGAGCACACGAAAGCAAGTTAACAAGATTACCATGCTAATCTAGCTTAATGCTAATGTAGCTAATTACTTATGATGTGGTACATGGTACAAATTATATATCCACGGATTCGTCATGATGCAAGGAGTCGATAGACACCAATTTTATAATTTTCACTTTAATTGTTTACAAGTTACAGCCTCTGAACCAATTTAGGGTCATCCTCGTTAACTTTGTGACATCATAACTTTTGAACAGAGATGAATATGAAAAATCGGGGACAGTACTTCTGTGCGGCTTTGTCCATAGATCATGTGAGCAAATTTTGGACAATTTTGAACCAATTTTGAAAGAGAAGTAGCAAAATAACTGTTTTACATTGGTTCCAATATGGCGGCCAGTCACATTGTTGGAAAATGACAAATGAGACATCGTTGGAATCGGCATAAGCCAAGGAATATAATGGCATAAAGAAATCAAATTTCAAGCAATGTTTGCAAAAGTTATAAGCGTTTTTGCAAAAAAAACCTATCTCTGGAACACTAGGTGGCGCTGTGATAAAACTTATCAGGTACCTTCAGGTCATGCTAATGATGATCCATACCAAATTTGGTGAAAAAATTTCAAATAGTTTAAAAGATATTGCAAATTACGACAAAATTCAAAATGGCAAAATCTATATCGACAAATTCGGCATGATCCAAGGAATCGATTGACATCAAGTTTATAATTTTCTGACAATCCGTTCATGAGTTATTGGCCAAAATTGCCATTTTCCGTATCTCATGACCAGTAGGTCGCACTGTTTCCAACTTTGACATGGACCCTCAGATCAAGCTTCCGATGAAGCATACCAATTTTCATTTCAATGCATTAAAGTTTGGTCGAGATACAGCCTCTGAACCAATTTTGGGTCGACCTCATTAACTTTGTGACGTCATAACTTTTGAACAATGACGAATAAAAAAATTCGGGCACAGTACTTTTATGCAGCTCAGTCCAAAGATCATTTGAGCCATAGGCGTAGATTACGCGGGGGACGGGTTCCCCTCCCACTTTTTATAAAGTGTAAATTTGTCCCCCGCACTTTTTCATAGGGGAAGTGTTCACGACATGTTGAGGTTTTCGCAAGACAATGTGTAGTTATACATACAGATTTAAAATTCAAAGAGAAAAGATCGTCTATCTACACGTGACTTTCACGTTGCCATGGTAATCAGTCACTCGCGCTCGTGCATCACCACACGCCCATGCTCGCACCCGCACTGATTCTATCGTCGAGGTCGAAATGAAACGGCAAAAAACTATACACTCTTTTTTCGCGAAAAAGTCCAGCACCGTAAGTTACCATGTGGTATCCGAATTGGGTTGCTCATTGTCATTGATGAATATCTTCGCCTAATTTTCTTGATGAATTGAAGATTGAAGAATGTTCAAGAAATTTAAGATTTTCACTAACGTTACTGCACAAACGTGCAGCTTATTTTGATCTTTTTTATTCGTAATGTCTTTTATTTTCACAGATATGTTATCAAAGCCCTTCAAACTATAATAAAGATTGTGATTGTTAATGCTGAATTTGGATTTTCATGCATTAGGCTAACAGCCATTATCTAACTTATTTGCTTGAATCATGCAGCGTTGTAACATGTGTACATGATGTTTACCATATAATAAGGTAACACTTTACAATTAGATTAAAAAAGTTTGTAGACAAACTTTAAGTTTTCATTAAAAAGCCTAACCAGAAAGTTTGAAGAAGTTTTAAAAGCATTAAGTTTGAATGTTTTCAATATGAAAGACAGTTTTGGTTAAGTGAAACATAGATAGATAGATAGATAGATAGATAGATAGATAGATAGATAGATAGATAGATAGACAGACAGACAGACAGACAGACAGACAGACAGACAGACAGACAGACAGACAGATATATTGTTAACTAATGAAACCGTATTGTAAAGTGTTACCATTCAATATAAATGCAGTATGCAATTGTATGCATTAATGTTCTGATTTAGGTCTTAATTTATAGGGTTCATTAATATTATTGCACTAATTTAATGTTTTTATTTTCTTTCTTCTGTGTTGTCAAGATTGATCAAGAAACAGGGAGCCTAGGGTTGTCAGGTCAGAAAGAGGATGACACACAACAAAAAGAAACTTCACAGGTGAAAAGTGATAGACTGACTTTTAAAAACACCTGTTATTGCATTTTTTTATTGTATAAAATCTACAACAGGTGTTTGAAGTACCATATATAGACCAATCATAAAATTACCATTAGGAAAATATAGGAAACATAATTTAGGATTCATATTATTGGTTATTGTTCAGCAGTGTACATAATTTCTTATGTATGTCACAATTCCCTGTATCTGCATATTTCAAACACTTCTTTATTGTCAATAGACAGAGCCAGAAGTTACTTTAGATTTGAGAGGGAATGAAGCAGAAAGTTTTAAGAAGGCCTCAGAGGTGAGGGAAAACAAATGACTGGAATAAGTTAAGAATTTTTTTTTTTTCAATAAACATTCATTATGTGAAAATATAAAAAAAAACTATTTAAAATATGTAAACAATATAGTAAAATAAACAATACCATGTGCAATATAGATTACAGAACATCTGTATTCCTTTTTTTCTTTGTTTTATTGCTTTAAACATGAATAGCATATTAAGCCAATTAACCAATAACCTGTAAGGTCTGCGAAAAAAAAAGAAAAAAAACTGGTATAATGCTTGACATTCTGTCCCCCTCACTTTTGAAATGATGGCTACGCCCCTGATTTGAGCAAAATGTGGACCAATTTGGATCAATTTTGAATGAGTAGTAGCGATCAGACTGATTACTGTACTTTTCAAAATGGCTGCTACTGTAATGGGCGTGGTCTTAATGTATTATATTGGTTCAGATCAGTATGATGAGAGCAATCAGGTGTACTATGTCTCATTTTAGTGGATCAAATGGTTCAAAAGTTACAGCCATTTCAATGTTGAATTTTTGAACTGGTGGTGGCGCTATAGAGTGTGTCCAACAGACTCCAAATTTGGTCCAATTACTATTCATGGTCATATCTATAACTGTGCCAAATTTCATAATTTTCCTATGTATGGTTCATAGGGCTGCCATGGACTTACAGAGGAGGAAGAATAATAATAAGAAAACTAACGGATACAATAGGTGCCTTGCCCTACGGGCATGGCCCCTAAAAAAGACAAGTCATAATATTGTAACCAGTTGTTTTAAAGGAGGACAGTTGTTAAAATGACAGATGTGGGGCATTTCGTGAAATTGTACTTCAGTGGTTTCATAAACAAAGACATGCGGATGTGCCAGAATATTAAGTATCACATTGTCATAAGTATCAAAACTGTAAAAAGAATATGTAGCTTTTCTGCAGAAAGAACCAGCCTCATAAATTTATGACTTTATCCTTTTTCCTCAGTGTGGCCCTAGTACTCTGTCATATAAACAAATACACAAATACACATTCCATATTAATATAAAAACACAATGTGTAACATTATGTTCCTTTATTGAATAAGGACAAAACAAAGCAGGTAAACCATCAGCTTCTTTCGAAACTGAAGTCACAGTGACTCTACAAGATGGAAAGCACAGAATCAAAGCATATTATACTATTATACACATACTAACTAAAATAATTCAACACATATTGGTCCCTCAGCAGCCGACCACTGTCGTCATCACGGAAGATTGCCGGATTGTCCCAGTCCATGGCTGGTGGCACTCTGGGGGCCCTCTCCTTCCTCAGGCAGGCCACATTGTGGAGGACAGCACATGCCACAGTAATATCACATGCCCTAAGAGGGCTGACCCTTAATTTGTGAAGGCAGTGAAAGCGTGCCTTTAGGAGGCCAAAGGTCATTTCAACTCTGGCCCTGGTCTTGGCATGGGCATGGTTGTAGGCCTGCTGTGCTTCCTGGGGGTCTGTGAAAGGTGTCAGGAGAAAAGGCTGGCAGCCATACCCCCTGTCTCCCAGCAACACACCAGAGAATTCACCTGTCAACACAAAATCTCATCATTACTACCTCATAAACACAGTGATATTCTTGACACAGCCATGATGGTTATAAATAGGGGTTGTGTGGCTTACCTTGTGATAGGCACTGATAGATTTCAAAGGCCCGAAAGATTCTGGAGTCATGGACTGAGCCAGGCCATTTTGCCACAACATTGCTGATCACACAGTCAAGATGAGGAATATTACACCAATCAATGCACATCACTGGCAATGCAGAGTGTTCGTCAATGGACAATATCAAAAAGATATGTTCACCTGAACATTAATGCTGTGAAAGGATTTCCTATTCACAAAATCGGCCTCATGGGCACCTGAGGGGGCTTTTATCCTTATGTGTGCAGTCCACTGCACCAATGACATTGGGGAAACCTGTCACACAAAGTAATGAGTATCCTACTATGTGTTAACAGTTGTCCTGTAATTTGTAGATCCTCTTACCTGCAATCCTATAGAACTCCTCTTTGATGTCACAGAGTCTTCTGTGGCCAGGGAAGGAGATGAAGACATCTGCTAATGCTTTGATAGCCAGACACACACTCAATGGCGCCACCAGGCCAACGCCGACTCCTGGCCACCCCAATGGCCAGTAAAAAATTTAGTAGCATCAGTTATGCATTTCATCCCTAATGCACAGCCAGGCAGGCAAGCTGATCTAGACTTTCGATCGCACACAGTAGCCCGCCCCTCCCCCGCCCCTCCGTACATGCCGCTGTTGCGCGCTCAGACAGCAACAGCTCAGCGCGTGCCCGTCGGTCAACAATTTTAAAAGAAGTTAAGAAAGAAGACGAAGACTACTGGTAAGTAAATAAGTAAAAAATATTCTTTAGTAAAAGAAGACGGGGAATTATGTGTCGTGACTTGCTTTTTAAGTGCCAAATGGTTACAGTATACTGTTACAACAGCTTTTTGATGCGTCTTTGACATGTTTTGACAAGAGTTACCTAGCTAACGTCGTTAGCTGGTGCATGTATATGTGTAACAGAGTTTAAATAATGCTGTTAAATTCATGCATTAATTGGGAAAACTCGACATTGGCTGTTGCATCACTCGCATTTGTGTGCGTGATATTGCGGGCGGAGCTACGTCACCACCAGCAGAGTCACATCTCTCGCTGCTGGTAAGTCGCATCAATAAGAGCTGCGTCATAATAACAGAGTTTAGATTGTTTTCAAGTGCAAGGTTGGACTTTATAAATTACACACAAGTTTACTTCATGTGTCTGTTAGTTCCTAGTTTTGTCAGTCGAGTCATAGGCTATGTGTTATTTGCAATGATGAAATGGAGTGTGTGTATTATTATTAACCTCCTTGTGAACTCTGTTTATTTCATTTAAGAAATTCATGCAACGTGATGCATTGTTCATCATCACTACATTTCCGTATGGGTTACTACAACAGTAGAATACAATTCTGAAATTATGGTTTATAGTTTTGGTGTGCCACCCCAAGATTTTAAGTGGCCCCATCTGGCCACCCCTATGAAAAATTTCTGGAGGCGCCAATTTGTGTATGTCCGCTTATTTTTTTGTATGTGTTTATATGTCTCTATTTATTCCATACATCAAGATATTCACATCCAGTCTTTTCTAGTAGGTAAAGCAACTTCCTGACTACAAATATGTCAAGTTTCAAAGCTCTCAGAGCTTGCGTGATTGATCTGCACTAGTTTATATGCCTTAACTCCCATACGGACAGGCTATATTTTAGTCCTTTTTTGGTTTTGGGGTGTATAACAATATATGTTAATTTAACAATCTTAGCAGTAAAATATTTTGAGCCAAGAATCCATTCCATATATGTGACCTGCCACGGAAAGTAAAGACACAAGTCGGCAGCACAACTTTTGAGCAAAATGAGAAAGAAGCGGGGTTTTTTTTCAAAACTGGTGATTTTCGCTTTTTTGCAGAATCTGTTAGTTGAGATCACGAAGAAGCCTCTCCATGTTTTAGATATCAATATTGGTATATTTAAAATCGTACATTTTTAGGTTGAAATCGGCTTGTTTTGTGAGATTCTAGCTCGCAGTAGGGGCGTGTCATTGTCTGTATGTATTTCCATACTGGATAAGCCGGCTTTTGTTTCTTTTGTTATTGCCCCCGCCCTCCAAGGGAACAGCGTGGTAGGACTGGGCGATATAATATCGATATAAAAAATATATTGATATATTTTTTAAATGGGATATGGAATTAGACCATATCGCATCGATATAGTTCAAAGTTGCGCTGTGATCCTTGCTGCAAGCAGTCTGAGTGCTTTTGAAGCAGTCTGAGTGCTTTTGAAGCAGTCTGCGTCTCAACAGCCCAGTGTACAACACGACAAATACTCACATTAAATGTTTACGCAGAGGAACAGGACACTGCAGTTCTCAAAAGTTCATTATTTGCATGTGCTTTAAAGCCTTGCCGGTTAAACATGTCATTCTCTGCTGAAGCGCTGTTCTAATGCGCTTTTCTGCGCGCAAACAGCCGACGCGCGCATGCACTAAAAGCCTGTCTAACAGCGCCTGGATACTGGACTAAGTTATCTTTCGAGTCTTTTTGAGCTAATACTGTCAAATACACTCAAGGTTTACATAAAGAAAGTTGGTTATGTCTAAATTGAGAGAAATCTGCGTGTCTTATGCGTACATATGAGACGCGTTGCTTTCAGGTCTTAAAGAGACAGTAGCCCTAATAGTAAACATGCAGCCGCTTGTCCTTAAAGCGATTGTTCACCCAAAAATAAACATTTTGTCATTCTTTACTCACTCTAATGTTGTTCCAAACCTGTATTTATTTATTTCTTGTGCTGAACACAAAAGAAGATATTTGGAAGAATGTGGGTAACCAGACAGTTGCTGGTCCCCATTGACTTCCATAGGAAATAAATATAGAAGTCACTGGGGAACATCAACTGTTTGGTTACCCACATTCTTCCAAATAACTTCAACAGAATAAAGAAACATATTCAGGTTTAAAACAACTTAAGAGAGTAAATGATGACAATTAACTAAACATTTGGGGAGAACTATCCATTTAATGTTAATAAAACAACATGTGCTTTACAGCTTTACAGGGGGAGCTTTACAGGGGGTATGGCTTATCTAAATGAGATGTAAATGAGCCCTATTGTCACTCCCAGCAGCAGAGAGGTGAGAACTGCTAAATCTTTAGAGGCAGATTTCTCCACTTTGAATTTTTTTGAGTGCCTACCTTCAAATGGCCACAACTTCTCCAAATATTATCAGATTACCATTTGTTACACATCGTTGGAAAGCTTGGAGACTACACTTTCAGAATATGTGAATAACTCAAAATGCTCCAGAACCGACTTGTGTCCCTACTTTCCGTGACCGGTCACATATGGGAGACCTTAGAGATGAGGAAAAACATTATTTGGTTTAGTTCTACCTCCAGTAGGGGTATCTCAAAAACTAAAGCACTTTTTGACCATTTGTCACTAGCCTAGACCAAGACATGACCGATTTGGGTGTTGCTCCATTGTCTGCCTCAGCACTTGCAACCTCATCGGCACCTCAAACATATTCAACAACCTGGACTTTTACATTCAGACGCATCATCAGTCTACCAGCCAAACCAACAAGTCATTACACTGGATCAACCACATGTGTCATCAACAGAGTCACCTCACTACACCTTGACAAGCTGAAACCGGCAAATTCTTTGATCGAATATGATCTGGGGAACTCTCTTCCTGGACCAAACACACAAGCCAGTATGCGTCGGGAATTCGCTGTTTTTGGGAGCAGAATCTTGACAACTAGAGATGCTCCGATCAGCATTTTTGGGGCCGATCACAGATTACCGATCACCAAAATCATGATCTGCCGATCACTGCCGATCACAGAATGACAGAGGAATGGGGATCTTTTATCTATAATCTAGCAGAGTTTGCACCATTTGTAGTAATGAAACTACCGGTAACTATGAGGTGGCAATAATTATTTTTTTCTGGTACAACCAATTATGAAAAACACCCTAAAACCAGTAGGTTGTTTATCAGACAACCTATGGGGGGAGGGTATACAACAGTTAGCTTTACAGGCTCTAGCTCCCCTCCTATATGACAAAAATTCATGAAAGAAATTTTGTAAGTCAAATTTAAGACTGTTTTTAGACATTTTAAGATCATAAAGATTGAAATTTAAGACCTACACGACGCATTAACCAGCAAATAACAAATAAAATTAGCATCAATATGCAATTTTTATTTACATAAGCATTAAAATAATTACATTATGGCAAGATTTTAAAAGAGTGTCTTAAAACATGTTATCTACTAACATGTACAAGTGCAAATAAAGTTTTGACAAAAAAGGTTTTACAAAAAGATAAACCTCATATTTCAGCCTTTAAATTTTTTTTTTATAAAAAGAATGAGTCAAAAAAAGATAAATTACTGACATTTACAATGCACATTAGCTTATCTTTTATTATTAACCCTCTGGGGACCAAGGTGTTTTTGGGGTCCTTGAGATGTTCTGACATGCCCTGACATTTGTGCTTCTTTCAGTTGCTTATAAACATATTAATGGCAAAGGTGTAATTACACTATTTATCACAAACAGGGCTACCATAATATGTGAGCAACATGCATGTACATGTTTGTATTTTTGAGAGAATAATGTTTATGCATGGTTATTCAAAAAATGAAAGTGTCTGAAATAGTCACTCGCATAAAACAATACATTGATTTACATTTTGTAAAACACTTTTTGTTTGGGAAGGCAATATGCGCAGGGGCGTGACTGATCAAACACCATCATGTATAGTAAGTGGTTCATACCTGAGAAGACAATGGCCCGCTTAATGACCCCGCATAATGAGCCTTTCATTCAGGTGTGTCACACAAGAAAGAATGTGAGGACAAAAAAAATAAATATATATATATACATTTTAATCGCACTTATTTTTGCACCGCGGAACGTTTCTCACTGGATAAGTTTAGGCAGACCGATTATACTGGAGCACCAACTAGCGTTCACATCACAACTTCCATAGACAGTATTTAAACGATAACTTCTAGCGTTGCCACCCGTCCCGGTTTTCCAGGGATTGTTCTCTTTTTTGAGCGACAGTCCCGGAAAATGTATATTATAAACCGTTTCTGTCTACTGTTACTTTGTTTTCTTCATGGTTGTGTAGTGTACATCCAATCCTGTGTCCGTAAACGGGTAAAACAGTGGATGCCAGGCGTTTACTTTTATTTGATTGGAAGCTCAACTTATCGCCTAGCAACTGCCTGCGCTGTCGGTCGCGCGTGCATCAACACACATCCAGGACTAAACAGCGTGAGCAGTTGCTAGCTAGCTTTAAAAAACGTTCTATTCACATCTATTGTGTGAAATTGGGGGAGAGATGGACGAGGAGGATAACACAATAAAATCGGATGAGCCACCAGTGTCAAAGAAAAAAATATTTACAACCTATAAGAGCATGGTTGTGTGCAAGCTGTGCAACAAGGAATTCGGAACGGCTATTGCTAACGTTACACTTAATGGCAAAAATAGCACTGGTCTGCTGGACTTGGTTAAACTAAAATATACAGTATTTTGTTGCTTAAGCTTATGTATTCAGTCATTATTCAATGGTATACTAAAAATCCATGTGAAAAAATTACTTCTCACTGTTCTCAGGTCAAATATTTATATGCGATTAAAATGCGATTATTTTCGATTAATTAATTACAAAGCCTCTAATTAATTAGATAACATTTTTTAATCGAGTCCCGGCCCTAATATATATATATATATATATATAATCCAAATATAAATTAAAGTCAAAAGCACATTTTTAGTACATAGTCATGCCTGGAAACCAATCCAGTTCAAATAGGCTATATGAGCCATTCTACAGAATTGGTTCAATATTTGGAAACTTTTCTTTTTTTTCACAATTTTTTGTATACATGCAAATTGTATAATATCCAAGGTAAACATTTCTAGTAATTGTGCAGTTAATTCTCATGCTGTATTTTCAGAAAGTTTTGGAATACATGCTCTGCCCAAAATGTGTCACTAATAAAAAACAATACTAAATAATTTAATGAGAAGGCTTCTATTGACCTATAAAGATTATTTTACATCTACCTTGTAAATATATTTTTTTGCTATTTTATTAAAAAGTGTTCACATGTAAATCAACAACAATTACAATTTTAACAATATTTCAAGTGTAATCTTTATTTTTTTAAAGTATCAGTATGGAAGTAAAATAATGCCAAATGTTTTTGAAACAAAAAGCCTGTTGAATTGCACTACTTGAAAAAAATATGCATTGCATTAACCATGCTTGCATTTTAATGCATTGTATTTTAGGACTTGCATTTTTTTATTGCCTCAAATTCAACATGGTTGAATATTTAAGCTGTGAATATTTCAATTCAAAACATTTCAAACACATTTTCATTATTAAAAATTCAATAATCCATATTCACCTTTCATATTTCAATTCCAAAATATTCAAACGGTTTAAAAATACAACCTTTAATATTCAACAGGGAATTTTCAGTCCATTTTATTTCGCTTTAAAAATTCGCTTCCTCAAATTCAGTGGTTAAAATTCGACAGTAAATTCAACACTGACATCCAGGAACTGCAGGAAAAGCAGTAGATTACCGAGCATAATCTCCACCTGCTGTTATTCGGCCTCACCAGCAGGGGGCGCAAGCGCGTGTTGTTGACGAAGAGGAGAGCAACAGTTCATTCATAAAAACCCGTTTATAGAAATGTAAGTGTATTTGTGATTATTACGAGTGCTGTTTTTACAGCTGAGATTATAATGTTATTCCCCCGATGCTGATGTACAGATCAAATGTTACATTTGAAGTAGACATATATTTCTCTTGGTTGTTTAGTTGCCTTAACATTATATCACTGCGATGCGCTGCAGTAGCCTACTAGTGTTTCCCTCAATACTTCAGGGTTGCTGGACATATAAAACGCTCAACGTAGCGTGGACTAGTAGATATAAAAGACCAAACTCGCACTTTAGGCTGTAGGTAGGTCTACTATGTGGTTACGGGCAGCAGACTAAAGATGAACTTAACGCGCAAGGTTTCACGCCAAGTTTCCCTGTGATATATGGCATAAAGTTGGCTTGACATTGACATTCGCACATTTAGGGACCGTCTCTAAAGTTACACACGACATTGGTACACACGTTTCTAACTTCAAATGAAACCCAATGTAGACCTAGGCCACTATATTTTTGATAGCTGGACATCGTAATGTTACTGTACACATCTGATTTATGATTTATTATTGTATTAGCAAAACACACAAACAAACAAACTGCGTGAAACTTTGCGCGTTAAATTCATATGATTCTGAGTCCGTCTGCTGCCCGTGATCATTTTCTTTTTATATAGATTATATAAACAGAGAATATTTGTTTTAGTTTTGAATTAGATCATTTAAAAGTACACACTAAAATGATAATAAAGATATATTGCTCATGCCTGGGTGAATAGTATTCGCTGAGTTTTGTTTATGTTTAGAGACACCAGAAAAAAAGTTCACGGAGACGGAGAGGCAGAAAGCACATTTAAAGTTTATTTTCATTATTTTACAAAAGCACAATGTTTTATTTCGAGTGTAAGTGGACACATAAAAAAGTAGACATTTAACAGCTTATTTTTTCATATTTCTTAAGACTGTATGACCAAAAATGACGGAGTATTTGAAATCTATTTTGCTGCTATGTAAAAAAAAAACGAGCAAAATGCGCCGGTGCGTTTACCGTACCCAGAGGGTTAATAGTAAAATTCGGTCCGCTTTTCCCGTGGCGTCTGTCGTTGCTATGCAACCATGCACTGCGCTCTCCACAACGACAAAGAAGTTTAGTAGCTTTTGCGGAATTCTGAAGTTGATATTTTTTCATCTCGCTGCGCGTGGAAAAAACGGCCGCATCGTTTTTATAATGAGCCGCTTGCCGCGTGCCCCTACGTACGTCCTGATTTTGCCAAGTGGTAGCTTGCTGTGCTGATGACACCCAGCTCTACCTCTCATTTCCACCTGATGATCCCACAGTAGCTACACGTATCTCAAGCTGTCTGGCGGACATCTCGGCGTGGATGAAGGAACATCACCTGCAGCTCAACCTGGCAAAGACTGAGCTTCTCGTCCTCCCTGCCAACCCGTCCCTGCAGCACGACTTCACTATCCAGCTAGATTCAACTTTAATCACCCCATCAAGGTCGGTCAGAAACCTTGGAGTAACATTTGATGAGCATCTGACCTTCACAGACCACATCACAAAGACAGCTCGATCATGCAGGTTTGCACTGCACAACATCAGGAAGATCAGGCCCTTCCTAACTGAGCATGCAACACAACTTCTCGCCCAGGCCTTGGTTATCTCTAGGCTTGATTACTGCAATGCTCTTCTGGCTGGTCTTCCATCATGTGCAATTAAACCTCTACAAATGATCCAGAATGCTGCAGCCCGTCTTGTCTTCAACGAGCCCAAAAGGGCCCACGTCACTCCTCTGTTCATCTCTCTGCACTGGCTACCACTCGCTGCTCGCATCAAGTTCAAGGCATTGACGCTTGCTTACAGATCGACCACAGGCTCAGCTCCCTCCTACTTTCACTCGCTCCTACGAGTCTACATCCCTACCAGAAGCCTGCGATCGGTCAATGAGCGACGACTCGTGGTACCATCACAGAGAGCCACAAAATCACTCTCCAGAACATTCTCATTCACGGTTCCTTGCTGGTGGAATGATCTCCCTACCCTCATCCGGAATGCAGAATCCCTGACCACATTCAAAAGACAACTGAAAACTCATCTCTTCCGTGAGCACTTGACCTAAAAAAAAAAAAAAAAAAAAAAAAAAAAAAAAAAAAAAAAAAAAAAAACCTCTCCTTTACCCTCCTTTGTTTTGGCTTATGCTACTCTGAGCAATTCCAGAACTTTGTATTTTGAGCACTTCTTGCGTTATTTTTGCTTCTTCACAATGACTCGCTTGTTGTAGTCCTCAGTTGTAAGTCGCTTTGGATAAAGGCGTCTGCTAAATGACTAAATGTAAATGTAAATGTAAATGTAGCTGTCGAGACCAATATCTTTATGATGACCCTGGGACAACAACTGCGTCAGCCAATCAACGTTTATGATGTCATCACCATGTGCCCCCCGTGGAGTCCGCCAAAAGAAAACAAAAAGACACACACCCCTGCCAACAAGTGCACAAGTTACAAGGTAAGACCAGCGGCTTTTTACATTCTCCTATTAAGTAACATCAGTCTTCTACTACGGCTAAACATATTTGTTTTTAGAATAGCATTTTCCACCATTGAAGTGACGCTAATAATCTTAACAGTAAAATTGCCAGACAAAATTTATCAGCATCGCTGACGTTCTGGCTCAAAAAATAAAAACAAGAAAAGTTGAAAAATACTGTTTAGATATTTCTTTTTTTATAATGTGCCTAGCTAAAACAAAACAAAAACAAACCTAAACCCAGCTAATTTTCTGCCGGTGCGACGGTTTGTTAGCGCGCGCACTGGTGCCACAGAAAAGTTTCCTAAAATCTCTTTAAATACGTTAGCATTTGCGCGTCGCACTGACCATTCAGCTTGGTCAGACAGTACAGCGTGATTCGCTGCGAGATCCAGGGAGAAACGTTTGAATTAGCTTATTTATTCTGATGTTGTCCTCAGACCATCATATGAATATGTTGACATCAAGTCGTCACTGATTTATTCTGTTACATGATGTTGTCCTCAGACCATCATATGAATATGTTGATCTCAAGTCATCTCAGATTTATTTTGTTACATGATGTTGTCCTCAGACCATCATATTGTAACAACCAACGGAGTTCAGGGGAGGCAGAGACCAGCACACTCGGATAGCAGATAACACACAATACTTTATTAACTGTTAAAACACACAATCACATAAAACACGTTACCCCCCTTTTAGTTGCTTATTGGTCCACAGGCAGATGAGCTCAATGTCTGGCGAGGAGGAGACACAGGAAATCCCCTTTATCAATTTGACAGACAACATCAGTCCCTCCAGTCTCTCTGTTTCGTACTGTTTCTGAGTGCATCGATCAGGAGCTCTCCTAGCCTGCAGTCGTTCCCTAACTCTCTGACACATTTACCCCCCACTAACTGTCTGTCTTCACCGCCGGAGACACTAATTATCCCGAGCGGCCGTTTAGCGTTTCCCCACAAGTGAGAGCTCCCCCGACTCTCTCTCTCGAGCAATACTCAAACCGTCCTTAAATAATCCTCATCTCCTCCCACCTCAGCTGTATACGTTAATTCAATTAGGCAATACCCATTCATTGAGATGAAAGGGGGGCGTGTACATTAATCACCCCTAATTCAAACCATTTCCTTCTATTCATCACACCACCCCCCTCCCAAGCGAAAAAGACTCGTCCTCGAGTCAAGCAGATAATTCATAGTCCAAAAACCGGGCCGGTACCCTCCTGGGCCGCGGCAAACGTCCCTCAGTAAATCCATTTTTTGTCCCAGACCAGGACTCACGGGCTACAGATCCACTAGGCACAGCCACACCAGAACTGTCACTAGAAAGAGCTGCAGACACATCCAATGTAGGGGCAGGAAACAGGTTGGAAACAAACGGCATCACAGCATCCAACCCAGGATCTGGATGCAGAACAGAGCCAGGAAGTATTGCTGAATCAGCCAGCAGTGCAGGGTCAGGATGCTGTGCAGAATCAGCCAGCAGTGCAGGGTCAGGATGCGGTGCAGGGTCAGGATGCAGTGCAGAGTCAGCCAGCAGTGCAGGGTCAGGATGCGGTGCCGAATCAGCCAGCAGTGCAGGGTCAGGATGCGGTGCAGAGTCAGCCAGCAGTGCAGGGTCAGGATGCGGTGCCGAATCAGCCAGCAGTGCAGGGTCAGGATGCGGTGCCGAATCAGCCAGGAGTGCAGGGTCAGGATGCGGTGCCGAATCAGCCAGGAGTGCAGGGTCAGGATGCGGTGCCGAATCAGCCAGGAGTGCAGGGTCAGGATGCGGTGCCGAATCAGCCAGGAGTGCAGGGTCAGGATGCGGTGAACTCCTTTCCCCCCCAACACTCTGCAATTCCGGCCTTCCTGCAAATAAATTAAAAACATATGGCTTAAGACGATTAAAATGCACAACTCGCTCAAGCCCTTTTTCTTTTGGCGCTATTCGATACAAGACATCCGTAACCCACTCAATGACAACAAATGGTCCCACAAAATGCCTTTGTAACTTTGGACACAGCCCACGCTTACGCACCCTATTTTTCACCCACACCCATTCCCCTTCTGTATAAAACTGATGGGAAACCTTTATATCAAAACATCGTTTCTGCCTCCCTGATGCTTTCAGTTGATGTACTTTCACAGCCTCTACTACCGTAGACAAGCTTTCAGCTACTTTCTCCACATAATCATTTGCTGACTCAAAATGTTCCGTCTCCCCCACTCCCAATACAACATCCACAGGCAAAACTATCTCTCGTCCAAACAGAACCCTGTATGGCGAAAACCCTGTAGTAGCATGTATACTGCTCCTATAAGCCATCATAACGTATGGTAGGAGCGTGTCCCAATTCTGCTGGTTACTATCCACAAACAAAGACAACATGGAAAGTAAAGTACGATTAAACCGCTCCACCATCCCGTTCGACTGTGGATGATAAGCTGTAGTTCATGTTTTATGCATCTGCAGCAAGCCACACAACTCTGTAAATAACTTTGATTCAAAGTTTCGACCTTGATCCGAGTGAATACTGCGTGGGACCCCAAATCTACACACCCACTCCTGCACCAAAACTTTAGCTATGGACACTGCTTCTTGATTTGGAAGCGCAAAAGCTTCTGTCCACTTTGAGAAATAATCCCCAATTACCAGGATATACTTATTCTTCTCTCCCGTTAAGGGCAAAGGGCCCAAGATGTCCACCGCTACCCGTTCAAAATGCCGAGAAACAAAAGAAGGCTGCAAAGGGGCACGAACATTCAGTGTTGAAGATTTACGCGATGCACATTCCGTACATTCCCTACACCACTTCTTTACATCCCCAAACCACCCGGGCCAGTAGAACCGGTCTTTCACTTTCGCTTGCAATTTTTGCACACCCAGATGACCACCCGTAGCAGAATTATGCAACATTTTCAAAACCTCTGGAACCATGACCTTTGGAAGGACCACCTGGATTTTTGATGCAGCATCTGTATTAAGGGGCGGTTTACGCACTAACCGCCCTCGCTCAAACTCCAGCTGCTCCCACACGGGCCAAAACCCTCTCACCTCTTCTCTTGTCTGTGCTTCAGCACGCCCCTCCTCCCCCCGCAACCGCAGCTGTTCTACCATCTGTAAAACGGCATCCTTCTTCTGCGCCCCCACCAACTCATCATCAATTTCTCCCGAAGAAGCAGTTTCACATACAGCACAAACAGAAGCACTAACCTCCAAACATGGATCTGAAAAATCTTCACACTTGGCACCAAATGATGGCAAGCGTGAAAGCGCATCAGCATTAACATGCTTTTTCCCGGGGTGGTGCACAATTTTGTATTGAAAACTGGCCAACTGTTCAACCCATCTAGCCACCTGTCCTTCCAGCCCCTGAAAATTATGAAGCCACCTTAATGAGCTATGGTCAGTACGCAATATAAATTATTTCCCAAGCAAATAATGCTTAAAGTATTTAGTAAATACTACCAAACTAAGCAACTCCTTTTTCGTTGTGGCATACCTGCGTTCCTGTTTCGTTAAAGCTCGACTAGCATACGCCACAACCCGCTCTAAGCCATCCACCTCTTGTGACAAAACAGCACCGATGCCCATATCACTCGCATCAGTGTCTAAAATGAATGCTTTGTGCGGGTCGGGATACGCAAGAACTGGAGTTGTCACAAGGGCTGTTTTAAGCTGTAAAAACGCCCGCTGGCACTCACCATCCCATTTAAATTTTCGACCTTCCTCAGTAAGGCGATGTAATGGCCGCGCAATCTCAGCGAACCCCTCAATAAATCGCCGATAGTAAGATGCCAGCCCCACAAAACTTCGAACTTCAGTTTGATTATTTGGTACAGGCCATTGTCTCACCGTATCTATTTTAGCTGGGTCCGCTCGTATTCCCTCAGCCGATATAACGTGTCCCAAATAACGGACCTGAGTCAAGTCAAGTCAAGTCATCTTTATTTATATAGCGCTTTTTACAATACAGATTGTATCAAAGCAACTTCACAGTGATAACATGAAAATAATAAAAAAAAAAACAATTTCATCATCATCCACCTTTAAGGCAGATCTATAATATTGTTGAATATTAAATGTCCCCAACTAAGCAAGCCAGAAGGTAAGGCAACAGCGGCAAGGAACCAAAACTCCATCAGGTGACAGAATGGAGAAAAAAACCTTGGGAGAACCCAGGCTCAGTCGGGGGCCAGTTCTCCTCTGGCCAATGAGTGAACAGTGTATGAAGTTCAGAATGAATCAGAGTATTTGTCCAGTTCCGGTTGGTTGAAGTCGGAGTGGAGAGGAGGAGAGACTGGTTGACACTTCAGGTCAGCGGCGTCGTCGTCGTGTCCTGGCGCTGGTCCTTCATCAGATCTGGATACGGCCTGGTTCCGGTGGACAGCAGTAAACCTCGGAATAGACAGAGAGACTAATATTAGCGTAGACGCCATCCTGCTTATGATGTACCAAGTACATCAGGATTTACGGGAAGTGTTCCCGGTCCCGGCTGTTCTAAACTATGCAGCCTAATTATATAAGTCTATAATGTGTTATGTGTATGCTAGGCCGAAGAGATGTGTTTTTAGTCTAGATTTGAACTGACAGAGTGTGTCTGCTTCCCGGACAATGGTAGGAAGACTGTTCCAAAGTTTTGGTGCTAAGTAGGAAAAGGATCTACCGCCAGCAGTCGATTTTGATATTCTAGGTATTATTAACTGGCCGGAATTTTGAGATCGCAGTAGACGTGAAGGACTATAATAAGTTAAGAGCTCGCTCAAGTACTGCGGAGCTAAACCATTTAGTGCTTTGTAAGTGATCAGCAATATTTTAAAATTTATACGATGTTTAATAGGCAGCCAATGCAGTGTTGACAGAACGGGGCTAATATGGTCATACTTCCTGGTTCTAGTAAGAACTCGAGCTGCTGCGTTTTGAACTAGCTGTAGTTTGTTTATTAAGCGTGCAGGGCAGCCACCCAGTAGAGCATTACAATAATCTAGCCTTGAGGTCATAAACGCATGAACTAATTGTTCTGCATTATTCATTGAGAGCATATGACGTAATTTAGATATATTTTTAAGATGGAAGAAAGCGGTTTTACAGATACTAGACACATGACTTTCAAATGAAAGATTGGTATCAAAGAGCACACCCAGGTTCCTAACCGACGACGAAGACTTAACAGAGCAGCCATCAAGTGTTAGACAGTACTCTAGGTTATTACGTGTGGAAGTTTTTTGTCCAATAATTAGAATCTCTGTTTTTTCTGAATTTAGTAGTAGGAAATTACTAGTCATCCAATTTTTTATATCAGCTATGCATTCCGTTAATTTTGTGAATTGGTAGGTTTCGTTAGGTTTTGAAGAAATATACAGCTGAGTATCGTCGGCATAACAGTGAAAGCTAATTCCATGTTTCCTAATGATATCTCCTAATGGTAGCATATACAGAGTGAACAGCAGCGGTCCTAGTACTGAGCCTTGTGGTACGCCATACTGAACTTGTGATTGATAAGACATCTCTTCATTTACTGCTACAAACTGATAACGGTCAGATAAGTATGATTTAAACCATGCTAGTGCAATTCCACTAATGCCAACATAATGTTCGAGTCTATTTAAAAGGATGTTGTGGTCAATGGTGTCAAATGCAGCACTAAGATCCAGTAATACTAATAGAGAGATACAACCACGATCGGATGATAAGAGCAAATAATTTGTGACTCTAACGAGAGCTGTCTCGGTACTATGGTACGGTCTAAATCCGGACTGAAAATCCTCGCAGATATCATTTCTTTCAAGAAAGGAACACAGTTGTGAGGATACTGCTTTTTCTAATATCTTTGACAGAAATGGCAGATTAGAGATCGGCCTGTAATTGACTAGTTTTGTAGGATCAAGTTGCTGTTTTTTAACAAGCGGTTTAATCATAGCTAGCTTAAAGGTTTTTGGTACGTATCCTAGAGACAAAGATGAATTAATGATATTAAGAAGAGGATCTATGACATCTGGAAGCATCTCTTTCAGCAGCTTAGTCGGTATAGGGTCTAACATGCACGTTGTGGATTTAGATGATTTGACGAGTTTGCAAAATTCTTCCTCTCCTATAGCAATGAATGAATCAAATTTTCCCTCAGGGAGACTACAATGCACTTCCTGATGCGATACTGTATTAGACGGTTGCATAGTTATAATTTTGTCCCTGATATTATCGATCTTATAAGTGAAGAAGTTCATAAAGTCATTACTGCTGTGTTTCTTGGAAGCTTCTGGGCTTGAAGCTTTCTTTTTCGTTAGTTTAGCCACTGTTTCAAATAAATACCTAGGATTATGTTTATTTTCTTCTAATAGGGTTGAAAAATAAGCAGATCTAGCAGCTTTTAAAGCCTCTCTGTAAGCAATCGAGCTCTCCTTCCATGAAATCCGAAACACCTCTAGTTTTGTTTTCTTCCAGTTGCGCTCCATTTTTCTGGCTGCTCTCTTAAGGGCCTGAGTGTGCTCGTTGTGCCACGGCGTTGGACTATGTTCTTTGATCTTCTTTAAGCGCAGCGGAGCAACTGTGTCTAAAGTGCTGGAAAAGAGAGAGTTAAAAGTTTCTGTTGCAATATCAAGTTCTTCTAAGCTATCCGGGATGCTGAGATGATGAAACTGATTAGGAAGATTATTGATAAAGCAATCTTTAGTAGCAGAAGTAATCGGTCTAACATATTTATAACACGGAGTCGGCTTTGCAGCCTTGGCTAAATGTAATTTACACGAGACTAGATAGTGATCTGAGATGTCATCACTCTGTTGCAGTATTTCAACGGCATCAACATCTATTCCATGTGATAGTATTAGATCTAGAGTATGATTACGACAATGAGTCGGTCCTGACACGTGTTGTCTAACTCCAATTGAGTTTATAATGTCTTTAAATGCCAATCCCAATGCATCTTTTTCATTATCTATGTGTATATTAAAGTCACCAACAATTAGTACTTTATCTGCAGCCAATACTAATTCTGATAGAAAGTCCGCAAATTCTTTGATAAAGTCTGTATGGTGCCCTGGTGGCCTGTATACAGTAGCCAGCAGAATTTTCAAACGTGATTTATCGTTTACACTATATATTTTTACATTAAGCACCAACACTTCAAAAGAATTATATTTACAACTAGATTTCTTAGTGGTTTTGAAAATATTACTATAAATTACAGCAACACCTCCTCCTTTGCGTTTCAGACGAGGTTCATGTTTATAACCGTAATCTTGTGGGGTTGACTCATTTAAAGCAATGTAATCGTTTGGTTTTAGCCAGGTTTCTGTTAAACACAGCACATCTAGGTTATAATCTGTAATCATATCATTAACTATTAGCGCTTTTGAAGTAAGAGATCGAAATATTCAGCAACCCAAGCTTTATCATTTGCTCATTTGTATTATATCTATTTTTTATTTGTTGAAGATCAATTAAATTTTTAACCTTAGATGGGTTTGAACGTATTTTTGATTTCCAAGTTCGGGGAACAGACACAGTCTCTATATGATGATATCTAGGTGAAAGAGGCTCTATGTGATGGGATTTATCTGACCTTGGTGACGTGAGGCCGCTAGCAGACGGTCGGTTAAGCCAGTCTGTCTGCTTCCTGACCTGAGGCCCAGATTGTCATGTTTTATCTCTAAGACTATGAGCCAAATTACTAGAGAGAAGAGCAGCACCATCCCAGGAGGGATGAATACCATCTCTTTTCAACAGGTCAGGTTTGCCCCAAAAACTTTTCCAATTGTCTATGAATTCTATATTATTTCGTGGACACCACCCAGACAGCCAGCCATTGAGTGAACACAATCTACTAACTATCTCATCACTCCGGCGAACAGGAAGGGGGCCAGAGCAAATTACAGTGCTTGACATCGTACTTGCAAGTTCACACACCTCTTTAATATTAATTTTGGTGATCTCCGACTGGCGGAGTCGAACATCATTAGTGCCGACGTGAATAATAATCTTAGAGAATTTACGTTTAGCATTAGCCAGCACTTTCAAATTTGCTTTGATGTCAGGCGCTCTGGCTCCCGGCAAACATGTGACTATGGTGGCTGGTGTCTCTATTTTCACGTTCCGTGTAATAGAATCGCCAATAACTAGGGCACAATCAGAATAATTCTCAGTGGGTGTTTCACTGAGCGGGGCAAATCGATTTGTTATCGGAACGGAAAAGTGGTTTTTTGATCCGCGACTAGAGCGATCCCTCACTGTCACCCATCTGCCCTGCTGCACGGGCTCTACTTCAGCCGGAACCGACTCATGTAAAGAGTTCACTAGGCTAGGCGCATCCAAAATAGTATCTAAAGCTCTAGCACTCTTCTTACTATTCTCGATTAAAGTTTGGATGCGTGTCTCTAGTTCTGAAATCTTCTCCGTCAGCCTGACTGTCTCCTTGCATTTATCACATATAAATCCTATATTGCCGACAGAGAAGGCTATGGTAAACATGTGACATGAAGTGCAGGTGACAATAACAGGAGAAGACATTACTCACCGTGTTTGTTGACTGATTCTTACTCACCTGGGCTTTTATGAACTCAAAGGCGCGGGCGCGAGAGAGAAAAATAAATAACTGAGCGCACGGGTGGTGCGTTAAAAGGCTAGCGAGTTAGCGTGTTGTGCTGACAATAACGGAAGCTAGCAATGTCAGGTTAATCTGAGATGTTGAGTAAGCTGTATTTAGTAGTATAAACAACTAGAATTTATAATAAATGATGGTTCAAAACAGAAAGAAATACGAAGCTAATACGAGGCTTAGACGCAGCAAACAAACTCACAGCAGCAGCAGTCACAGCGAGGCAGACAGGAGCAATCGATCTCCGAGCAATCGATCCAATTGAAGCAAATCCTGAGTAGCAAACAATGTGCATTTAGATGGTTTAACCTTCAGGTTCGCGTGGCGTAATTTACCCAGGACCTCATCCAGCCGTTGTAAATGTTCCCCAAATGTTCTCCCAAAAACAATAATGTCATCTAGATAAACAAGGCAAGTGGTCCACTGTAAATCTGCCAACACCAAATCCATAAGGCGCTGAAATGTGCTTGGTGCGTTGCACAACCCAAAACTTAAAACATTAAATTCAAATAGCCCCTGTCGTGTTATAAACGCGGTCTTATGTTTATCTCTAGGGTCTACCTCGACCTGCCAGTATCCACTGTCCAGGTCAAGAGTAGAAAACCACTGAGCATGGGCAAGGCTATCCAGCGCATCATCAATACGCGGTAGGGGATACGCATCTTTCCGCGTTACATCATTCAACCGCCTATAGTCAACGCAAAATCGAAGGGTCCCGTCTTTCTTTCGCACAGGGACCACAGGCGCCCCCCACGGGCTACACGACGGCTGTACAATTCCGTTTACCTGCATATCCTTAATATGCTCAGTTACTTCATCTTGCAGATGAAGGGGAACACGACGCGGGTGTAATTTAATAGGTTTGGCATCCCCCGTCTCGATCTGATGCGTTATTAACTGTGTCCGTCCTAAATCTGCATAATTTACACTAAAAACGGATAGATTTTTGCACAATAACTCACGCACTGCACGCGTTTCAGCCTCCCCAAAGCCCTTTTCATGTAAATTCAGCCGATCTATAAGCGTGTCCACAGAGAATGTGGGCCTTATTACCCATAGCCACGTCTCCTCCCTCTACCACAATATCAAAAAATAACTTACCCACTTTCATCCCACGCTTTAAAATATGAGTGTCATCAGTGACATTAATTACACGAACGGGCAAAATACCCTGCTCCACCCTACACACTACCCTTGCCACCAAAAGGTCACAATGGTTATAAAGGGAGGAAGAAGGTTCTAACATGCCCTGTAAACTATCAGACGCCCCCTCCACCGCCCCTGTTATCAAAACTTCACTACGAGGTGGAACAGATGTATCAACGTGCACAATCACATCACAGGGCTGCATACCCTTATTATTGCCAAACAAGAGGGGAATCTGTTTTCCCATCAATCGACAGCTCTTTTGATCGAGATTAATAATAGCGCCATATTTTAGCAAAAAGTCAGAGCCAAGCAGAATTTCCTGAGGCTCCAAATCTGCCACAAGGAACTCTGTGATGACAGATAGGGAATCAAATTGGCATACCATCTGCCAACGACCCAAAATCGGCATCCTCCCCCCGTTAGCCACCCTAACCACACCCTCATGATGTTCAAGGTGAGCCCCGCCATTCGTAATAGTAAGCCACCTATGTTTCGGTATTATTGAGACTTGAGCGCCTGTATCAACCAAAAGTTTGACGTCACACCCACCTAATTTCGCAGCAAGGTAAATCCCCGGATTGCCTTGGACAAATGAGGCCAACTGAAAAAAATTATCCTGCATTGGGGCAGGCATTCGGCCTATGATGCCTGCCCCCTCCCGTTTCCCTGCACATAAGGGCATTCTCTCCTAATATGCCGATTACATCCACATTCCCAACAACCACCCCCTAAAGGTTGCACCTGCCTTTTCCCGACCCCACTTATAGTTGGCGGTTCAACAATGCTATTTCTTAATAATGTGGGAACTGTCTCACAAAGTTGTTGTACAGATTTTTGCAAAGTCTGGACTTCATTACGAAGCGCATCCACCACCTCCGTCAGCGCATCTACCTTACTTTCTGCCGCAGAAATATGTAAACCACGCACTCGAGCATCAGGGGTAATCGTACATTGTTCTAACCCCTGAATAAGTTTGAATTCGCTTGCAATATTTATTGCTTCTTCTAAAGTGATAGGTTTAATGCTGCGCAATCGAATTCGAGTCTCCCCATTTCCCACATGTGCAATAAAATGATCTGCCAATAAATCATGGGTATCTGCACCTACTGAAGAATACGCCTTAGTCACCAACCTCCGCAGCGCATTACCAAACTCACGTAAGGTTTCATTCGGCATGCGCTTGCGTGACGAGAAACTAACACGATTCCATTCTGCGGTTTCACATGGTTCAAAACATTTACCCAAAGCGTCTTTCAATAAAACATAGCTGCGCTTGGCCTCTAACGAAAGACCACTATAAATATCTCGAGCGCGCCCTGATAATAAAAGTGCCATAAATTTCAATTTCATTCCGTCATTCCAATTATTCACCACAGCTGCCATCTCAAACTGTTCTTTCCAATCAGACCATTCCCGACCCGTGCCGGTAAAGGTCTCCGGCATAAATAATGGACGTGCCATAGACACGTTTGATGATGACGCTGTGGCTACAGACGGAGGTGCAGCAACAGCCGCTGAGGTAGATGGGGTAGCCACTAAAACATCCCGGTGCCCAGCTCCGCCCTCCATCGTCCGGTTGTTTTATTATCGTTAGGGATTAAATCCCACCGCTGCCACCAGTGTAACAACCAACGGAGTTCAGGGGAGGCAGAGACCAGCACACTCGGATAGCAGATAACACACAATACTTTATTAACTGTTAAAACACATAAAACACGTTACCCCCCTTTTAGTTGCTTATTGGTCCACAGGCAGATGAGCTCAACGTCTGGCGAGGAGGAGACACAGGAAATCCCCTTTATCAATTTCGTCATTTGACAGACAACATCAGTCCCTCCAGTCTCTCTGTTTCGTACTGTTTCTGAGTGCATCGATCAGGAGCTCTCCTAGCCTGCAGTCGTCCCCTAACTCTCTGACACATTTACCCCCCACTAACTGTCTGTCTTCACCGCCGGAGACACTAATTATCCCGAGCGGCCGTTTAGCGTTTCCCCACAAGTGAGAGCTCCCCCGACTCTCTCTCTCGAGCAGTACTCAAACCGTCCTTAACCCCCTGGGGTCTGAGGGGTTTTTGGGGCCCTTGAGAGGTTTTGACATGCCCTGACATTTGTGCTTATTTCAGCTACTTACAACATACCTTTGGCCAACACATAATTCTGCTGTATTCAGCACAAACTCTGCTACAATAATATGTGAGCAAAATGGAAGTTACATGTGTGCATTTTATAGAAAAAAAATATTATGCGTGGTTAGTAAGTTTTGGGAAAAAATGTGTCACTGCAATGAGCTCATATAACTCATACTGAATAGTTTGGCACAAGACTTTTGAGTTACCATTCTTGTAGGCTAGAATGTTTACTACAAAATGATGTGAAAATCATTCTGATCACTCTTTCACAAAACAACAATATAATGATTTAAACTTTGCAAGTCAGTTTTTGTGCCAGCACTGCTTTATGCGTAGGGGTGTTGATGGCCATGAATATGAATGAGGGGAGACAATAGACACTCCCCCATCCATGGCTAATGCCCCCATCAAGGTGCTGTGAGGCAGAGAGGAGAATCTGAGAATGAGAGGACATTCAAAGGTTTTGTTTTTAAATCTGTTTTTATTGTAATTCCTCTATGTGGAGGAACTAAATGTTGTGCCTCACAAGACCACAGTGCTACCGTACATATATAAACATATAGTACCAGTCAAACGTTTGGACACATTACCATTTTTAATATTTTTAATATTTTTGGAAGATGGCTGCATTTATTTGATAAAAAATACAGAAACAACAGTAATATTGTGAAATATTATTACAATTTAAAATAATGATTTTCTATTTTAATATACTTTCAAATATAATTTATTTCTTTGATCAAAGCTGAATTATCAGCATCCTTACTCCAGTCTTCAGTGTCACATGATCCTTCAGAAATCATTCTAATATCATGATTTGATAATCAGGTATTATCAATGTTGGAAACCGTTGTGCTGCTTAATATTTTTTTATAACCTGTGATATTTTTTTCAGGATTCACTGATTAAAAAGAAAAGCATTTATTCAAAATAGAAATACAATATAACTTAACACATCCTTTAAAAAAAAGAAAGCAAGGTAGTGTATACTGTTACAAACAGACTCATGGGCGAATGTGAGTAAACAGAGGTCACTTGCGGTCCAGTTTCCCGGGCAGGAATCACGCAGTCTGTGCAACCATGTCAACATCAGTCTCGGTTTTCCATGACAGGGTGGACTTGGACCTGTTGCTTGTTTGCCATGGCTCTCTTCGGGACCGGTGCTTGGACATGTTCATTGTCACATCTGTTGATAACACAATCAAAGAAACTGTATTATTATCGCTATCAATCACTATGGCCATGGATTAAGAAAAAGACAACCGATTTTGTAATTTCACACAAGAATAGGTAGGCCCTACTTGTATATTATGACGAGTATATTATGTATATTGTAAACACAATTACATTTCATCAGTAAAATATTACGTCTGTGCACTTACCATCATTCTCGATTGAGAACTGAACGACACCTGCATGTCCCTCTGCTGTGCTGGAGAAGGAGAGTGTGATGCAAACACATTCCTAAAAAAATAAAAACAACTGTGTTAGCATACATTATCCAAAGATGGGCGATTAATGGGTATGGACGCACAATGCATGTAGTCTATATATCTGTTGATGGGCCATAGGACGGAGAAATATCTATTTATGGGCCATAGATCGCGAGCTGTTGATGGCCATTATCTGCGCACGCATTTCAAACATTTACACCTGTATTCACAATCATCTGTGGCAATATTTTAGCGTGTGTCATAGGCTAACCAAAACCGAACATTTATATATAAAAATATAATGTCTAGTATTCAGACAGTATCACATTTTACCAGAGGCTGAAATATATTTGCACGAAATCATATTTACACCTAAGCAGATATTCGCAAAAGTCAGTATTTTTAGCATGATAATCAGTGTCATAAGCTAATCAAAACGGATTGAAATATAATACAAATATGTTTAGAGAGTAATATCACATTGAAACACGACCATATACGAATGTTAGGGATATTGTAAGGCAATCTTTCCTGTAATATGTCAAAAGCTAACCAAAACTAAGCAAAATATAGTCTGAAAATTCACATGAGTTCTATATAATCAGAAAAGAATTATATAACACTAAACAACTTACTCGAACTTGTATCCTCTGTGGGATCAATTCGCTCTTGAAAATGCAGCCGTTCTCCGTCTGAGATGCAACCGTTTCTCTGAGGAAAAGGTGAATTCTTCCTCGCTGTCCATAATCATCTGGAGGACGACTTTACCGGAGAAGCGTGCCATCCTCAAAACGCGATGAACTATCCGTGAATCTGACGAGAAACTGCGTGTTTTTTCATCATGGCATTGATCGGAGGGCGTGTGTGAGGCGTATAGATCACCTCAACTATTAGCATGTGAATAGCGCCGGGGGGCGTGGCGGCATCAGCTCATTAAAAATAATGAAGAGAGAACGAAAAACTGCGCCTCTCCTTGGTTTTAAACGGATTACATAAACTAAGAATATGTGTTTTTTTATATAAATTACTTCATTTAAAAGAAGAGAATTCTAGCTTCATAAAGACACATGTCTCGTTCCTGAGTGACAAGTATTCGCTGAGTTACAGTTCATTTTCGGACGCGTATCAGAATGGACTTCCCTGACAGAGAGAAGGCAGAACTCGCATCATGTTTATTTTTCTTTATTTGGCGAAAGACACAACACTTTGTTTTTATTGTGAGTATACACAAAAAAATAGAAACTTAACTGGATCGAATGATGTAAAACACTTAAATGTAAGATCAAAACCAACAAAGTATTTTGAATCTCTTTTGCACTGATAAGAAAAAAAGCGAGCAGATCACGCCGGCGTGATTGCCGACCCCAGGGGGTTAAATAATCCTCATCTCCTCCCACCTCAGCTGTATACGTTAATTCAATTAGGCAATACCCATTCATTGAGATGAAAGGGGGGCGTGTACATTAATCACCCCTAATTCAAACCATTTCCTTCTATTCATCACAATATGAATATGTTGACCTCAAGTCGTCACTGATTTATTCTGTTACATGATGTTGTCCTCAGACCATCATATGAATATGTTGACCTCAAGTCGTCACTGATTCATTCTGTAACATGATGTTGTCCTCAGACCATCGTATGAATGTTAACTTGTACGTAACATCTTGGTTTTACTCCAATGTTTAAACTAATAGCTTACAGTACTTTCATGAGATTATCATGGATTTTTAGGTCTTTACATTGTTGATGTTTTTAGCCAAATTTTTTGTGTCTTTGCTTTTTAGATTTTGTACATCAAATATGGAGGAATTTATAAAGACATCCGTATACAAAGAGGAGAGATGTAAAGGAAACAAAAAAGAGACAGATATAACAGTCCATGTTTTAGAAAAGGATTTGGATGCTTGTGAATTCATTCAAGAAAGGCTCACTACCATAAACACATCCAAAGATGCCAACTTCAGGAGTGTGAATTCTGCAAGTCTGCCAAATCAGAAAAATTTATATTTCTTGTTTACATGCAAATGCTCTGGAACATGCACACCTCAAAGTCGAAGGGCCAAAGGATGTAAGGCCTATGTTTCCTTTAAAAAGAGGACAACAATTAAATTTTTTGGTTGAGCTACCAAGTAGTATTGATGTGGCTACATGTTCAAATGACAGTTCTCTGCCAGTTTCTAGCAAAAGAAATAGTACAATTGCAAGCTGCAGGTGTCGGTCAGACTACTGTTAATACTTTTGTTATGTCTATGGAAGTTGTTCAAGACATCCAGGTTCAAGTAAAAAAAGACTGCTCTAAATTGCTTATCTTCACTGGCATTAAAAGTACAATAGAGCAGTCATTTCAGGAAATTGAAAATCCTTTCACCTTAATTCCATATTTAAACTAAAATTTTACAAAAAAAATGGGGAATTGTCCAGCCTGTGGAGAAAGTATTTGGGGTCAGATTGGACAACAGGAAAAAAACAGACTACTGGAATATACTGTATGAGCAAGTTGCAGTGACTGACAAGTTTGTGTATGTTCCAATTCTGCAAACCTTAAATAGTATTTTAATGCATCCAAACACCTCATACAGGTTCAAGTTGGGCATACCAAATAAAGATGGCATTTACTCTGATATTAAACACAGAGAGTACAGAAAGAGCCATCCCGTATTCTACTGAAAGAAATGCACTTCAAATTCAACTGTTTTACAATGATTTTGAGACTGCCAATCCATTGGGGTCAAATAAGGGAATTTACAAATTGGGTGGTATATATTTTACTTTTTATTTTTTATTCTCACCACAATTTAATTAATCTTTAGCAAACATACATTTATATGCACTTTTCCATGCCCAGGACATCAAAACATTTGGATTTGATGCAATATTGTAACCTATTATCAATAACATGTCCTTAAAACCTTTAGAGTAGAAGGTCTGGGTGGTTGTGTGCGTGGCAGCACTGTCCAAGTAACAGAGACAATCTCGGTTTGCATTGTCTTTTTGAATTTGTTGAATCTTTTAGAGCTCAGAATAGATCAAGCGTAGCATCAGTTCTGGCAGGTCACGTCAGTCAAGCTGGTGCATCAGCTGACTCTCAGCTGATCCACGTCCACCTATAGGAATACGATGCCTATCACTGTATACATATAAGCTCCTTCAGTATTATCAGCAGCTATCGCGTTTCTCAGGAGCGAATTAAATGCCGAAATTCAGCATCATCTCACAAGGAATTGTACATACGGGAATTTAGTGAGAGGAATTTGTTCCCCACAAGGATTTCACCTCAGATTCATTTAAGTTTGTGAACTTGAACACAAGATTCGCCGCATCGATCATAAGCTGCCTGGTTTGGAGTGACCTCAGTGTGAATTGCTGCTCATGCTGCATTATTGAAACAGGACTCGATGTGGTTCACTCTCCATTCATCTCTGAAAGTCTTCACGAAGCTAAGTACCTTTTTAATGCTCATTGTTAAGTTTGTGTTCCGACGTCCCGCCCGCGGGCCATTGGAATGTGTAGGAGATTGACGTGTTTGAAAGACAAAATTCCAAAAAAAAAAAAAAACATGTTAGATATGTCTGGAAAGATGAGTTTCTTGCGATTCGAACGATGTAAACCGTTTTAGGATAAAATCAACACAGCGGGTACAATCTGTTTCTTTGTCAGACCACCAACAGCCAAATAAACAATCATAAACTGGAAGTTAGGAACTTCAACTCACCCTTGAAGCCTTCTGTTAGTTCACTGATCCATTACATTCCAGCAAAAATGGTTTGGTTACACTGTCAAGGGTCCATACAATCCAATTCCGCAAATTATTTAGCCCATAACACATTTGTATATCAATAAGCATCCACGGAATGTACAGGGTTCGTACGGTCATGAAAAACCTGGAAAAGTCATGGAATTTTAAAATGGCAATTTCCAGGCCTGGAAAAGTTTTGGAAAATGAATAAACTCAGAAAGTTTTGGAAAAGTCATGGAAATTTATTTTTTAAAATATACGTGTACTTGAATTTGTTTAATTGATAATATTGTTTTTCAAATTGCAATAATTTTTTCGTTCGGGCGATCACAGTCACATCACGTGACATGTTCTCAGCGTGGGGATACGGCAACTCAGTTGCAGCTGAGCAAAAATAAACAATGCCGGTAAAATGTCGGTTTAATAATGTTTGGCTTCAATCTGAAAAATATACTGCATGGCTAGATAAAGACCAGGACCCGGGACGAGCAAAATGTAGACTCTGCCATAAAACGTTCGACATTTCGAACATGGGAGAAGCAGCGCTATCTAGCCATTCTAAAGGTGCAAAGCACCAGTCTGCCGCTGCCACTGCGCAACAGCCAGCTTCCAACTCGATCGCTGGCTTTTTCACCCAGGTGACTAACGTCGTGACACCCTCTGCCAGCTGCAGTGCTTCCCTCTCATCCACCACCACAAAGCAAGGGACCATTTTTGAGTGCTGTGACCAGAAATGAAACCCTCACTGCAGAGGTACTGTGGGCGCTAAAAGTGGCTAATTCTTACTACTCGTACAAGTCTTGTGAAGACATAAGCCAGCTTTTTCCGGTCATGTTCCCCGACAGTCAGATAGCTGCAAGATTTGCATGCGGTGAACGCAAGTGCTCGTATATGTGTAATTTTGGACTGGCTCCTTATTTTAAGAAACTGACTTTGGCTAGTGTATCAAAGCAACGAGTATATGTCATGTTATTTGATGAAAGCCTGAATCACTATTTACAGGCTAAACAGTTAGACATGCATGTCAGGCTATGGGACGGGTCCGAGGTGAAGACTAAATACCTCGGCTCAGAGTTTTTGGGCCATTCATCAGCTCAAGACATCGTTGAAAAAATCAACAACTTGCTTTCTGAGATCGGAATCAAGAATCTTGTCCAAATCTCAATGGACGGGCCGAACGTAAATTGGAAAGTATTTGAAACTCTCCAGAAGCAAGTGCAGAATGATGTGGGAAAGTCACTAATCAACATAGGTTCGTGCGGGTTGCACATACTACACAATGCGTTCAGACATGGATGTAAATCTGCTGGATGGGAAGTCGAACACGGACTCTCTAGCCTGTATTGGCTGTTTCATGATTGCCCTGCTCGTCACAAAGATTTTGGGACAGCAACTGGATGTGACACTCCCATGCTCAAGTTTTGCAAGCATCGGTGGATTGAAAATGTGAATGTGTCAGAAAGAGGATTGCTGCTCTGGCCACATGTAAAAAAATACATCGACATGGTAGAGAGAGGTGAACTTCTGAATCCAAAAGTGAAGTCGTTTGATGAGGTGAAGATGCGATGTGCTGATCCTCTATTTCCAGTGAAAGTGGCGATATTTAACAGCATTGCGAGAGAAATCGACCCCTTCCTCACCATGTATCAGTCAGACCAGCCCATGCTGCCTTTCCTTTCTGATGACATGTACAAACTGATTAAAGGTAAGGATAAACATGGATTGTGTGATTTGCTAATGTTTTATTGTACACATTGCAGTAATTAGAAATGCACATATATATATAAAACAATTCTGTAGTTTTTTTTATTTTATTTTGCTACTTATCTAGAGCAAGATATTGCATAAGTTTAAGTAGGTTAAAAAAAAAGAATAGCGCGTTTTTGTGTTTTGTCTGTGAGATGCGGCAATGGAATGAATTAAACGCAAAGTCTAGAGAAGTTTTATTTTTTTTACTTGAGCGACACCTACTGGCAAAGTGTTAATTTTTTTGCCGCTTTTTCCCTTATAACAGCAGAAATGACTTTAAATACTCTGTCATGGAGATTAAAAAAATTATATATGATTATTTAAAGTAATGTAAAAAAAGTAATTGTTTAGACTATTTCATTTGTCTAGTGTTACACAGTTATTGTAATGTTCCTTCTTGAAGTCCAATAAATTAATTGATATTTAAATGTTTACAAAAGGAAAGTGTTTAGATCAAAATTTCATTTAGAACATTTCATTTGTTTGTAAATTTGCAAATAAAGTGATCAAACTGCATAATAAAACCCCTAATTTAAAAAAAAAATTTTTTTTGCAGGCCTCATGGGACGATTTCTGAAAGAAAATCACTTGCAAGAGGCCACATCTACACTAAAGCTCCTCCAGGTCCCTTTTCAGGACAGCAGTCTGCACAAGGATAGTTCTCAGGTTGATATTGGATTTGCAGCACAAGTCACTCTCAACCAACTCAAGTCTTCCAAAAACATTTCTGAAAGGCAGAGACTAGAGCTTAGGATGGACTGCAAGAAACTCTTGATTGCACTCCTTGAGAAGTTGCTGAAAAAGGCTCCAGTGCATCACACATTAGTGAGAAGCATGCAGTGCCTTGACCCGAGACGCATGGCTGAATGTAAAGAACTGTGCGCAAGTCAAATGAGAAGAATGCTGCACATACTTGTAGGAGCTAAACAGGTAAATGAGGCTATGTGTGATGACATTATTCGAGAATTTAGGGAGTTTTGTGATTTGGCTGCTCTTCAGGCTAAGTTCAGGGAATTTGACCCGAAAAACACTTGAGTGGACACCCTGTTTTATGAGACAATGGGGACAAAACCATAATTTTCCAAAGTGTGGGATGTTGTGAAGATTCTGCTTGTCTTGTCACATGGACAGGCCAGTGTGGAAAGAGGCTTTTCCATCAACAAAGAGTTAATCGTTGAGAATCAGAGGGAGAGGTCTCTGGTGGCTCAGAGGCTCATTGTTGACCATGTCAGATCTGTAGGAGGTATAACCAAGGTAGAGATCACAAAAGAGCTGCTTCTTTCGGCTGGAGCCAGGCAGAAGTACCATGGCTACTTGGAAGAGGAGAAAAAAAAAGAAAGAACAGCAAGCTGTTGACTTGAAGAGGAAGGCCCTCACAGATGATCTAGAGGATTTAAAAAAGAAGAGGGCTAGAATGGAGCCAGACATTTGTGCTCTTGAGAAATCAGCAGATGAATATGCTGAAAAGGCAGAATCTTCAAGCAAACTCACCTTTATCACCAAATCCAACAGTTTCCGCCGAACTGCAAAAGAAAAGAAAGCATCTCTGCAGAAAATTGGAAAACAGACGAGAAGCTTGCAGAAATGAAAAAATAAACTCGTTTTGGGGGAATGGAGAATTCAAATACAGATGTTAACTTGTTAAAAATGGTTATCCAGTGAAGTTAAATTTCCTTCAGTTAAAGTTAATGACAATGTTGCTGGACACTTTTATTTATTTTTAATTTTAGCGGTTTTTATGTTGTCTCCCATTGATTTATGTTAATAGCCTCCTATGGATTTATGTTAATAAATGTCTAAGGAGTTGTCAGGGTTTGACATTATTTATTTTTATTGTGTTACTGTGTCAGCATTATTTAAATAAATATTTATTTTGTATTAAACCACATTGTTTGTTCATTTATTTTATTCAAGATACACTGTGGTACATTTGAACATAGATTTTTATTCTTATTTCACATGCATACACAGACGTTTTATGGAACATTAAGTCATGAATCCACAAACGAGTTACTAGGAGTGCTGCTTGGGTGTTGAGATGTATATTCCTCTGGTGCTCTTCAGCTTGGAGATCCAAAATGTTTCCCAAATAAACAGTAATTCTGAGGCACTCAAATTTCAAATCATTTAAAGGCTTTTTAAACTTATATTCCTTGTGAGTGCCTCAGAACTACAATTTATTTAGTCATGAATATTTACCTTTAAGTCATGGAAAAGTCATGGAAATTTAATGGTAAAAATGTGTACGAACCCTGAATGTAGTAGTAGCATTTCAAGTTAGCCGACCGAGCTATCACAACTTCGACGCATTCTATGATCTAACTTCATTTGACATGTAAACATGAAGAAAAATGTAATGTCAAAATGGCCGCTGACCCCTGAACTTTTGATAGACAGTTTTTTTAGCCAATCGGTGCATGATAGAGATGTCATAAGGGAGCATAGCCAAGGAGCGCCTATGATGAAGAATGGCACCACCCTCTCTTTGATTGACAGTAAATAGATCCAGTTGAAATGGATGATGGAAATGACTGACTTTTCTGATAGCCAATGAAATTCTGTAAACAAAAATATGCAGCTTCAGTGGGACGATCCATCTGGTCATGCGTGAAGTTCGTGCGCAAAGCACCATAGTGATTCATGCGCCCGTGCGTAAAATCAGCGTTGAACGAGTTTACGAGTAAAAGAAGGCAACAACAAAGAAAAATGGCAAAGAGAACTAGCAAAACACACTTCTTACTCGAAGAAGTGATTGAACAGTGCACTTCCCGTGATAGTGATGAGTCGGAGGATGCTATTTCAGATGAAGAGAGCGAAAAATCCATTGACTCGGTAGCAGAGGAGATGTTTTTTGATGGTGGAGACGTCACTCTCGACAAGTAGCCTAAGTGTTTTATAATATTATACAACTTATTTTATTATATATACTGAGGTAACTTTATGTGTTTGTTTTTAGGTGTACTTGTCAGCTTATGTCGTGTGTTTGGTCGAGTGTGTGTGTGTGTGTGTGTGTGTGTTTTGACATGTAGCCTACCTGCTAACGTTAGCGGCTAACTTCTGTCGTGTGCGCTTGTGCAGGAATGTTCCTTTTTGGGGGCTCAAACACAGGTGTGTGTGTGTGTGTGTGTGTGTGTGTGTGTGCTCGCGCAGGAATGTTCATTTTTGTGGGCTCAAACACAGGTGTGTGTGTGTGTGTGCTCGCGCAGGAATGTTCATTTTTTGTGGGCTCAAACACAGGTGTGTGTGTGTGTGTGCTCGCGCAGGAATGTTTGTTTATGTGGGCTCAAGCACAGGTGTGTGTGTGTGTGTGTGTGTGTGCTCATGAATGGTATAAGCCTGGTTGTTTGTGGGGATACAGAAACAATGTAAATGTTTTGCAAATTATTATAATAATTTTTTTATTTATATATATATATATATATATATATATATATATATATATATATATATATATATATATATCACAGACCATCATCTGAAAATGATTCTGGTGAAGTCTGGGAGCCAGTCAGTAAAAAACTACATGCTGAGGGACAGAATGACAGCACCTCATCAGGAGAGGAGCCCCATCCCCCACCTTCCCAGAGAGCCAGCAAAACACCAAGAGGCAGAGCACGGGGGAGGGGGAGAGGCAGAGCAAGGGGGAGAGGTAGAGCAAGGGCAAGGGGGAGATCTGGCTGCAGCAGCAGTCAAGTTGAAATGTCACCCAGCACTTCTGAAGATGGATGGAATGATGTGGACATTCCAGACATGACACCACCACAGCCTACCTTCAGACCCACCAAATGCACCAGGACCTCAGCTCATTCATACAGCAACTTATACAGTTCTTCAGTTTTTCCAACTTTTTTTTTCCAACACCCTGTTACAGACAATTATTACAAACACTAATGACTATGGGTCAACTAACTATTCAAATCCCTCCAACCCGTGGATTGACGTTACCTTACAGGACATTTTTGCTTTCATGGCCTGGTCATTTACATGGGCTTTGTGAAACTCCCTTCCCTAACGGATTACTGGCGAGGGAGTAATCTTTACAGCTTGCCGTTCCCTAAAAAAGTTATGACAGGAAAAAAGTTTCTCCGGATCTGCCGCTCCCTTCACATCAGCAGCATGGTGGACGATGCTGCTAATGAGCAGAGAAGAGGAACACCTCAATTTGATCGCCTCTGCAAGATAAAGCCACTGTACATAGAAATGAGGGATGCCTGCAAAAGGAACTTTCACCCTGGCCAAGAAATTTCCATCGATGAGAGGATGGTTGCTTCAAAAGCTCGCATCAGTCTAAAGCAATACATGAAGAATAAGCCTGTTCGCTGGGGATACAAACTTTTTGTTCTTGCAGACTCAAACAATGGGTACACATGGGACTTCTTCGTGTATGAAGGGAAGCTGCAAGGCAACAGTGGCAAGGGGCTCAGTTATGAGTCTGTGATGGAGCTCCTTGACACCCGGCTGCTTGGCACAGGCTACAAGTTGTTTGTGGATAATTTTTACACCAGTCCCTCTCTTTTCTCTGACCTCCTTCAGAAGAGGATCTGGGCGTGCGGAACCATGCGCTCAAACATAATAGGTTTTCCGAAAACCAAAATAAATGTTCTGGTCTCAAAATCTCCCCGTGGGAGTATAAGATGGATCCGGAAGGACTCCCTCCTCTTTGTTCAGTGGCGAGACACAAGGGACGTGTTTATGTGTTCCACACTCCACACAGCCCATGCGGGGGACATGGTTCAGAGGAGAGTCAGAGATCCAGATGGGCGCTGGATGTTGAAGGACGTCTCTATTCCACCAGCAGTGGAGTACAACCGGTATGTTTTATATAATCAACAATCTTTTATGCTACTTGAAATTAAATAAAATATCTCAATGTTGTTGTTTTTTATGTCCAAACAGATTCATGGGTGGAGTGGACCTATCCGATGCCCTGATAAGTTATCCACAAGACCCAGAAGTGGTATAAGACTTTTTTTTATCACTTCATGGACATTGCAGTTGTGAATGCCTTCATTCTCTACAAGGACATCACCAAAGGAAAAGGACAGGTACCCATGCACCAGAAGGCCTTTAGGGAGACACTAGTTGAGGAGCTGGCAGCAGCAGCTGGCAGACCTGCTCCACCACACACTCCAAGCACAGCACATCACAAGCCTGTGCATATTACTGGACACAGCACTGCAGGTCGTCTGAGGTGCAGACACTGCCAGGCAAAGACACCAGTAAAGTGCTCCTCCTGCGATGTGCCTTTGTTCCAAATAGGGACTGTTATAATGATTGGCATGTTGCTAATAACATTTGATAGGTGTTAGGTGGGATCTGTTGTAGAGCACCCATAGTTTTTTTTTAGTAGATGTGCCCCTGGAAGGGATATTTTCTTTGATTCTGATTTTTTTTATTTGTAAATAGTTTGATAAACATATACATACATGTGTATATATATATATATATATATATATATATATATATATATATATATATATATATATTTATTTTATAGTGTGAGTTCTAATATTAAAGTGTTTTAATACATAGCACTTGTTTTGTCTCTTTATTTTTAGAAAGTTTGGTTTCAATAATTGAAAAAAACCCCACTATAATGTGTTTATACTTCAGTTACTATGCATCAGCAGTTACTGACAGTGAATCTGGATAAGGTATATAATAGCTCTAAGTGTAACCTTTCATTAGAGCACAAAATTATGACTGTAGAGTAAAGCATTCAAGAATAGCAGCATGTTATGTGTCTGTGGTTACAAAGGGTCATTTGGAGTCTCCAAGTGGCCTTTTTTGGGGAGCGCATAGACATAAACGTAGATAAACATGTGTAAAACACTCATTATTCAAGGTATTTTTATCAAATTTTAAACTAGGTTTGGTAAGGCGTCATGCTGTGATCCCATTGTGTTTTCCAGCTAATACCTCCCAGCTGGAGTTATCTACAGGCATGTTTAAAAAAAAAAAATGTAGGCGGAAATTTTTTCCACCTTTTTTAGTGTGTTCAAAGTTCTATTACTCAATACTAGTAAGACTTACAGTGATTCTGAGTTCAGGAACAAACCTCAAAGTGTCCCCTTTCAAAAGAGACCAAAACCATGCATATACTCCAAATGGTTCAAGAACAGCATGCAATTTAATTTGGGGATGCCTTTTTTTAGGCGTTTTTGGCTAAATTTGCAGGATCTCGAACAGGTTAAAAGCTATCAGGATATGGGCAACATGCTCATTGCTAATCCTATCTGTGTGCTTGGGCTTATCTAGTCGTTTTCATTAAAATACTCTTGCTAGGCTTATGCATCATATTGGCTATGTTATCTGTTATTTGTTGTCATTGGCAACTTGTCGCGATGCACATGCAGTGCTTTTAGCACGATGCAGCACAAATTCAAGCAACTTGCGGTGATAGTTAGGAAATAACAATTCATGGTGCAAATGGATAATTTATGCCATGGCACAGCTCAAAAAAGACATTGTAAACAGTCACTATAGGCTAGTCAGTTGAGTCAATTCAGCGTTGATCCTGTCGGGTATTGGACACGCTTGGTCTATCTAGTTCTTGGAAACATGGCGTTCTTAATTAAGTGTTGAGATTTTCAAGCATGACAGTAGGAGGTTACCACATTATATTACGTTTTATTTATAATTCGAATGTGTTTATTAAATCAGTTAATGTAAGAAGTGTCTTAACCTGTTAGCCTTCAGCACCACTTTTGAAAAATCCCCAGAAATAGCATACCCAACCTAAAAAAGATTCAATTAATTGACCCTTTGTCCTAAAAGCTCAAGTATGGTCTCATTTGAAAGCTGACACCTGCCACTTTATTGGAAATGTAGAATGAATTATTGTCATAATGAAAAAAAAATTATGAATAGCTTCAAATTTGTGTAAGTTATTAGAAATTTATTTTTATGAAACATCTTCATGAAAATTAAATTGAAGTTGGCCCGTCAGCACTCTAGAAATGCACTCCAGCTAAAGACACATGTCTGACCATGTTATATTTAAAATTTGAAGGTGATAAGTCTAAAACTCTGTATTTTGTTAAATGTTTTTCAAGATCATCTCAAATGACTTTATTTTGAATTGACTCTAAAATGCAAACTTGTGTTTATTGTCATCTATTAGCATCTATTCAGTCTATTGTCTCTATTGTTTTGTGGTGCAAACGAGCCCCATTCAGTGTCACTCTCTCCTGCACACATTTACACCTTTCCAGCCGGCTTATGGCCATAAATATTATTTTCCTTTGTCTCCATTATAATCGCTAACGACTGGCTAATCACGGTGTTTCACCCCCTAATTTCTTTCATAATCTTCACTTCACATTTGAAACTGTATCAAATGCCTTTCTTAAATAAAGAAATATTTCAGTAAGCATTCCGATTTAGAAAAAAAAATCATAAAAAATAACAGCTAGATGGCAGGTGCAACTAGAGAGCTAGCTAGCATGTTAGCTTAGCACACCATCAATACACGACAATTTATGAGATTAAAACCCTGTTGTGCTCCAAACTTACTTTATAGTGCAAGTCGAGTGTTTTAAATAATCTTCTATGAGCTTATTTGGCTTCAGAAAAGAAAATCAGACAGAAAATATATGATTTGATATTATTCTGCACTATTGTAAAGTCTATACCGATTAGCATTACATTATACATATAATCTATTATTATAAAAATACCTGACATGGCTCGAAGAACACAGGTAAATCAAATATCATTGCAATCATGTTTATTGTCTTCAAAACATCTTTATCTGCATGTTATAGCGATCTCTGAAAGCTAACGTTAGCTGTGTTTATGTCAGTGACGTCCTGGAAGGTCACAGGTTATTTCTTCTTCGTGAGCTTTCATATTTGGAAAAAACTGTGCAAATGGCGCCCTCAGCCTGCTGTATGGATTGAAAACACAGTACATCAGAGTATCCAGCGCTCTTTATGTATACATCGACGCATTTGGATATAAATTCAATAAATATTATTCCTGTCTATAGAAATATGATGTAAACCTATGATAATATATCAATATTTCTCCAAATCTGCACATTTTTGAGCCAAAAGCCCTGAGGAACGTTGTTTTGTCACGCGTTCTCATGACAACACCACCGGAGTTTTTTTCTGAATGGAGCAGCTGACGCTCATAATTCATATTAAAGGTATCGACTCATTTTTTCATTACATAAATCCTGACACAAATTAAGACATAACTGTCACTATAAGTTTCTCAGAATACAATAGTGGTCAAATACTGAAACATGAGACTTATATATTTTTAATGATGTATAGTTTGTCAAGGTAATAACATTAAATCTGATAGTAACTTTGAACTATTTAAAAAAAAAAACGCTTCAGAGCGACCTCGCTCTGGTGAAGGTTAACAGGTTAAATTATTGGCAGCATAAAAAAAACGAAACGATGTGACAGCAACGGGCAGAACAATATAAGATACCGGTATCCATCGAGCCTATAAACTTGTTGCCCGAAACACATTAACAATAAATAATGAAGGCTACCATGTAAAACAACTGCAGTGATACAAAATTACCCTATGCATCACTATCATCATCACCGCGATCCTCAACAACAAGTTAATTGGCGAATTCCTCCTCCTCGTCGCTCTCCTCCAATTCTCCCTCTCCGGCCTCCGCTAACTCTGCCTGCCTTGTTTGCACTAACAGCTCCCGCCCAGATGCGCAGGGCTCTCCCTCTTTGAAACAATGGATAAGGTGATCCTCGCTTACATCAGAAGCTACTGTCAGGCCACCTACCTAAGGACAACATCCCGAAGTTAATGAAATTATGAAATATATCTGTGTGCCACAGAGTTTCACAGCCCCTTTTGAGCTCAGCTTTGGTCGCTGCGCTGATATGACAGCGATATGAATCCCAGGCTAGGAGACGAGGGGCGAAGTTGAGCTTTCCCACCACTCTCTGAAGCCAGTCTGCAGTCAGCTTCTCCTTCATCCATCCATTTTTGGACGTGGCCACCACCACGCCACTGATATTTTGCATTGATTTCACCTCCTTGATCCACCCTTTGAAGACAACGTAAGGTTTCAATTTGGTCCCGTCTGCTTTCGCAGCCAACACCACAGTTAAGTGGCTCTTCTCATGACCTGTGGTTTTCAGTGGAACACTGCGCGCACCTCTCGCATCCACCGTTGTCGAGCCCACCATATCAAACCACACCGCTGTTTCGTCCATGGCTATAATGTTTTTCGGCTGTATTTTCTTTTCATTAATAATCCGCGTTGTATATGTGACAAAATGCACCAGTTTATCAGTAAAGTGCCTGGCGTCTTTCTGGGCCACAGTTGTGCGTCTTCTGACCGAAAAGTCGTTGCGCTTCAGGAATTTGTCCAGCCAACCAGCGCTCGCAGTAAAACTCTCCTCATCCCTGCCGTCACTCACTGTTGCATACACTTCTTTTGCCTTGGCCCTGATCATTTTACGTGAGACTCTGAGATGCTTTGCCCGCATGCTGTGGATCCACTCGCACACGCTCACCTCCTGCTCTTCACTGGACTTCTTCCCAGTGTTGCCAGATTGGAAATGTCCAAGTATCGTACCAGAAGCACAAAATTATCGTATTTTGAAGAAAATGATCGTACACGAGGAAAACATGCGCAGAATTCTCCACGGGGGGGGGGTCTGAATAATTCGCTTGGTTGGGTCCTTACCATAGACTGTAAAAAAAAATAGGTCTAGCACACACACGCAAGGTCTCTCGCTCCCTTTCTCTGCTGTGCAGAAATCTCGATCTAGATTTCGGGAGATTTTTTAACTAATTTGCGGGCAATTCTGAAATTATCGTACATTATGGGATTTTTTTTCATTATTGATCGTACATCGTACAGAGGTCAAAATTATCGTACAAATACGATAATTATCGTACAAATACGATAATTATCGTACGTCTGGCAACACTGCTTCTTCCTCCCTCCACCTTTGATCTGACGGGTTTTAGAAGATTAAATACAACCCGAAAATAAAAAACAGACCCGGCCTCTATTTATCCAAACCTGTAGCCACACCAGGCGTGTAAAAGAGACAGGCGTCTATTTGGGACTCGGCTATTATTTGAAGTTTTACGGTATAAAGTTTTTACTGTAAAAACTTACTCTAAAGTCTGTGTAGAGAGAACGGTGTCGTCTTAGCAGCCCCTAATTTAATAACAAATTATCCTTTCGACGGAAGTGAATCAATCAAAATTAACTTTAGCTGGAAAGTAACATTATTCAAGAACCGCTATGAAGCGAAAACAATCTGTTACCTTAAATTATACGTTTATCTCTGTAAAGCAGCTTTGAAACAATCTACATTGTTAAAAGCGCTATATAAATGAAGATGACTGTAAAATAGACATTAAATAAGCTTTTTTTTAGGCAGTTTATGCTCATATGTTAAATATATAGTATGTTTTGTCAAAAATAAACTCAAACTATAGATGTTATAGTGTTTGTTCCAATGTAACCTTAGGCTATATCAAACTAATGAATCCTTAACTTTGAAATATGATGAAGTATGATACTTTAAAAAAAGAAAGATTACACTTGAAATATTGTTAAAATTGTAATTGTTGTTGATTTACATGTGAACACTTTTTAATAAAATAGCAACAAATATATTTACAAGGTAGATGTAAAATAATCTTTATAGGTCAATAAGCCTTCATTAAATTATTTATTATTGTTTTTTTATTAGTGACACATTTGGGCAGAGGATGTATTCCAAAACCTTCTGAAAATACAGTATGAGAATTAACTGAACAATTACTAGAAATGTTTACCTTGGATATAATACAATTTGCATGTATACATTTTTTTTTGAAAAAAAAGAAAGAAAAGTTTCCAAATCTAACTTTGAACCAATTCTGTAGAATGGCTCATATAGCCATAGCCTATTTGAACAGGATTTGTTTCCAGGTATGACTATGTACTAAAATGTGCATTTGACTTTAATTTATATTTGGATTATATATAGATATATATTTATTTATTTTGTCCTCACATTCTTTCTTGTGTGACACACCTGAATGAAAGGCTCATTATGCGGGGTCATTATGCGGGCCATTGTCTTCTCAGGTTCCACTTACCACTTACTATACATGATGGTGTTGCATCGTCCACGACCATTGCGCATATTGCCTTCCCAAACAAAAAGTGTTTTACAAAATGTAAATCAATGTATTGTTTTATGTGAGTGACTAGGCAGGATGATTTTCAGATCAGTTTGAAGGAAAAACTCTAGGCGACAACATCCATTACTCAAAAGTATTGTGAACACATATGTACTGTGTTTTGTGGTATTATTTCAGACACTTTATTTTTTTTTATTTTTTTTTAATAACCATGCATAAACATTATTCTCTCAAAAATATAAACATGTACATGCATGTTGCTCACATATTATGGTAGCCCTGTTTGTGATAAATTCAGTATTCCTTCCTGTTCCAACATGACTGTGCACCAGTGCACAAAGCAAGGTCCATAAAGACATGTATGAACAAGTTTGGTGTGGAAGAACTTTACTGGCCTGCAGGGTCCTGACCTCAACCTGATAGAACACCTTTGGGATGAATTAGAGCAGAGACTGCAAGCCAGACCTTCTAATCCAACATCAGTGCCTGACCTCACAAATGCGCTTCTAGAAGAATGGTCAAATATTCCCATAAACACACTACTAAACCTTGTGGAAAGCCTTCACAGAAGAGTATATGCTTGAGCGTGGTTTCTCGAGATCGAAAGCGCAGATCATTAGTAAACGTAAGATAATCCAAAACATAAAAAAAATCCACCAAGTAAGTGCACGACTACAATGGAAAGAGCGGTAGCAGAAGATTGGACTGGCCTTTCTACAACGTCACATGTCTTTACGGGATGTGTGTGAACGCACTCACAGATTCCGGAAAATCACTGGCAGAGTGAACCAAAATCAAACGACACACATTATCCGTGTATTTTCCGGAATCTTTGTGTGAAAGGGGCTTGGTTTTCTAAACTATTATTTTGACCTTATCCAAAGGTTTCCCTTGTCAAACAATCAAACTTCACTGCTAATTTTAGCAAATTATCCAGATTTTGATTAATCTGAATGTCAAATTATTCACTTGTAAGTTTATTATTTGTAAGTGATGGATTTGATCATGAACATTTGGTCGTTAGACAACTTCAGGCAACGCTTTTTCATATGAGTCCGCATATTAGATAAATTGGTAAAACTTTTCCCACATGAAGAGCACTGGTATGGCTTCTCTCCAGTATGAACTCTATCATGATCTTTCAGGTTTCCTGACTGAGCAAAACTCTTTCCACAGTGTGAGCACTCATACGGTTTCTCTCCAGTATGAACTCTCTCATGAATTTTCAAGGATTCTGACCGATTGAAACTCTTTCCACAGTGTGTGCACTCGTACGATTTCTCTCCAGTATGAATTCTCTGGTGTTGTTTTATTGCGCCTGATGTAGTGAAGCTCTTCCCACAGTCAGAGCAAACATGAGGTCTCACACCAGTATGAATACGCTCATGCTCTTTTAAATTGTGCAGTCGTGTAAAACATTTTCCACAAAAAGAACAAAAGTTAGGCTTTACACCAGTATGAATTTTAAGGTGTGTTTTTAAGCTTGATGCCAAAACAAATCTTTTCTCACACTGATCACAGCTGAATGATCTCACACCAGAGTGAGAGCGCAGATGATTGTTGAGAAAGCTTTTGGATGTGAAACTCTTTCCACACTGAGTGCATGTGAACGGTTTTTCTCCAGAGTGAATTTTCATGTGCTCAATAAGGTTTCCTTTGCGACTAAAACTCTTTCCACACTGAGTGCATGTGACCAGATTTTCTCCAGAATGAATTCTCATGTGCTCATTAAGGTTTCCTTTGCGACTGAAACTCTTTCCACACTGAGTGCATGTGAACAGATTTTCTCCAGTGTGAATTCTCATGTGTCTCTTAAGGTCTGATTTATGCATGTAAAACATTCCACACTCTGAGCAGGTGAAAGATCCTTTGACTCCAGATTTTCCATCTTGTTTTTGTGTGAAATTCTCTTTAGTCTTTAAAACGACTGCATTTCCATCTTCATTTTTGAAATGGGGTTCTTCAAACAGATAATATTTGTCTTCATTTTTATATTTCAGTTTTCCATCTTCATTTATGAAATGATGTTGTTTGTCTTCATTCACTTCCATGTCTAAAATCAACATATTAAATTCAATTAAAAAAGGACAAATGAGAAACACAAAGAAAAAGTGCATTCTTATTTAGCACAAATCCAGTTTACTACAGAGTCAACTAGTATCTAAAATTAGATGTATTGAATGCCAGTTTTCATCTTAAAGGTGCTCTAAGCGATCTCGGTTGGCGTAACCTCTTGTTGATGTTTGAATTATTATAAAACAAAACGGAGGCTAGCTAGACCCTCCCTCCTCCTCATCCACGCAATAACAACCCAAACCCCACCCCACATCATTCTTGTCGGTTATTGGCTGGAACAGTTTGTTATGTTTCGTGCTGCGGGTCGCTCTGTTTATTGCTCAGTTTGTTTTTGCTGCTGTTTGTGGAGCTTGGGCTCTCTGCAGAGACCGCGTTTTTTTACAGTGTGTTCAGGGGACAGGCAGCTAGCGGATAGTGAGGAGATGTTTGCGGTATGTGAAAAAAAAAAAATTTTGGCCTAAAAAAAACACGCGAGATCGCTTAGAGCACCTTTAATGTGCCTCATCAGTCATTAAAAAGAATGAAGGAAAACACCAACCTGTTTGTTCCTCTGTATCTTCATCTTTTATTCTGCAGGGTTCTTCCTCCATCATTACAATAGTATGTCAGTAGTTTCTCCAGGAGTAATTTCTCCTGCTTGCTTCTTCTCCTGTGGGAAGATGGAAATACTTTAAAAAAAAAAGCATTTAAACTTTCATGAACGGCTGTGGGAGCAGCTTCACTGACTGAAGGTGTGAATTGTGGTCACTATTGCTCATTTACCAGATGCTCATCACACTTACAATCACTCTGAATTATACAGTCTCAAATGTTTGCTCAAATAGTCATTTAGAAACCATTTAACTAATCTAGCAAATTTATGTTGCTCTTACATTCAGAGGTTTCAATTGTTTTGGAGGGGAGGGGAGTGCAATTTATGTAGCTAACCTTACACAATGATTACATCATTTGTAATTGATAAAAAAAATATATATATTTGTGCGATTAAAAGGTAGAATAAAAATCTAGATTTGTGAAATCTAGTATTCATGAAATAATTTGTATGTAGTATTGTATTCTAAATCCTCAGTACTCATCTTACTGGATCTGTCAGCTGCTTTTGACAGTTAACCACCAAAACCTGTCAACCCTCATGACGAAGGGCATCTCAGGTACCGTAGTGCAGTGGTTCAAGTCTTACCATCTTAGGTAGGTCCTTTAGGTTGTCGTGTAGAGGTAAGTAGTCGCAACATTTAGCTACTGGGATGCCACAGGGTTCTGTACTTAGACCAATTCTCCTTCTACATGTCATCACTAGGATCTGTCATTTCTAAACATGTTTTTTCCTATCACTAGGTTGATGACACACAACTCTCAATCCAGCCAGGTGATCCGACGGTAGCTGCTTGCGTCTCAGCCTGCCTGATCGACATTTCTTGCTGGATAAAGGACCACCGCCTTCAACTCAATCGTGCAAAGACAGAACTACTTTTTGTCACAGTCAACCCAACCCAACACTTCATCACAACTTCTCCCTTTAGCTATGTTCTTCAAACATAACTCCATCCAGGACAGCTGGGAAACTTGAAGTTGTGATCGATGATCAGTTAAACTTCACAGGTCACATTGCTAGAACAACAAAAATGAACCATCACTGAACTTACTTAAGCTGGACTAGGGGTGTCACGATTCGCCAAATTCTCGATTCGATACAATTTTCAATTCTAAGGTCACGGATCGATTCGATTCTCGATTTATACATATATATATATTTTTAAAGCACAGTTTGCTATGCCATTTTTAGACCAGACTTTTATGCATAATATCTGTCCTTTGTTCGCAATGTACCACACTACATTGTCAAATTTAAATGTATTTATTAAATAAATTACATTTATTAAGAACATAATATAACAATAACTTGTATCTTCAGTCAATTGGAAACTTAAGCAAAATAACCTACCATCTCGTTTCTCTTTTGTAACTGCAGTCTTCTTCACATCACATATGACATTCAAGTTCACAACAAAACATAACATTTAACATAAATCTATGCGTTGCGCAGCACCACGTCTTTAAAATTCGAACACATTATTCTCTCTTACTGTACACACACTGGCAGTGCCATTAGGCGTCTCTCCGCGGCGCCCGGCAACGGCTCAGGACCTTGTTCAAAATCCTGCCGCGCCACAGAGCGCCATTTAAATAGTTTTATATTAAATTTACATTTATTTGTATCAAATTGTCATTATGACTTCAACCTGTGCTGCAATTAACATTTAGTTTTACATTAATTTACAGAAATCAGCTGGTTGAATGAAAATTGCTGATGTTATCGGATTTTCAGGTGATATTCTCAATTCATTCAGTTAACGGACGCTCTGACATAAAGTGAATTCAGACTGCAGGCTTAGCAACGTATTTAATTGTACAGTAGCCTACAATCATAACATAGTACAGACATTATCTTAATTCCATAATGTCCTTAAACATAACAATATTGCAGGCCATAAACTGAGAAAGTGCACGTCCGGTGTGCGAAACCTTGAGTTGTCATAGATGCGACGCTGCACTTCTCGTCCAGTGTGCGATACTGTGCGAACTGCTCGGTCCTGCAGAATTGCCTTATACAACATTAGGAAGATCAGGTCCTTCCTGCTACACTCCTTGTACCCAAGCTCTTTTACTATACAGACTGGACTATAGGAGTGTGCCATATCATACCGGTATAAATTTTGACATGATAAAAAAAAGTGTCATATGACGATATCAATGATATAGCGACAATGACGTATGGTGCATTTAGGTTCCCTAGCACGCACAACAACACCACCTGTCTGAGAGCGAGTGCAGCATGTCAGGCTCCGATGACGATTTAGTACATAAAAAGGGAGCTACTTCAATAGAATGGAAGTGGTTTGGTTACAAGATGTCAGACCTCCAAAGCACAATATTTTTCAAAATATGCAAAAATGCTACTGACGGTTAGTATTATCGTTTAAAATGTAATCATCATTAAAACCGTGTTTGATTATCCTGATTTTAATAACTCACTGTAAATTAGGGCTGCATGATTAACCTTTATCGCATCGATATTGAGGTTTTAACTCCCGCAATAACCTAACCTCAGGAGTCTGAGTTTTTTTCCCCCGCCTCTGACATTTGAGTGACAAACCTATTAGCCAATCGAAATGGTCGAATCTCGCGTTCCTGGCTTGCTGGCCAATTAGAAATGGCAATGGAAACAAGGTTGTATGCAGTGCTCCGGCTTTCTGTCAGCAGCAAAGCAGCTAACACTAGTGTTGTCAAAAATATACTGAAATATCTGAACGGTACCAATACTAATTTCCCGAAGAATCGATACTAGCCGAGCGGTCACTTTCACTTCTCTCCAAAGGCGCGTTGACAAACACCACACGTGACGCACTCGTCTCATTCGCTCTGGTTAAATAGCAAAAGTGAAGTGAATGGAAAGATGGCGAGGGCGGCGCCCCCGAGACCGGCTTTGGTTGATTGATAAAGAACACCGCGAGCGGGCATGTCGGAGAATAGCGCGGACAAGCGTAAAAACACACCGCGAGCGGGCATGTCGGAGTCGGAGAATAGCGTGGACACGCGCTACACACCGCGTGTCGGAGAATAGCGCGGACACACGCTTCACACTGCGAGCGGGTATGTCAGAGAATAGCGCAGACACGCGCTTCAAACTGCGAGCGGGCTGCGGGCGCCCAAAAGATTGTTTGACAATCAATAATCCCTCACATCACTCATTTTTTTAAATTATTTTATAGGTGTAAACAGACTTAAGGAACAGGCTCCAGGGGTACCATTTAGCAAGCATAGGCTACGCTCAGCATCAGGGGTGTTTGTTGTTTGGACAGATCTTTCCCCACTGCTAAAACAATCCTAAAGGAAACACTAACTCTTCTCATTTTAACTTTTCTGAAACATTAACCAAGATGGCCTAGTATTTTTGTTGATATGAGTCTGTGTTGTCTCGTTTTTTCACCGTAATTCTATTATTTTATTACTTATTTTATTTTATTATATTATTACTCTTATTTTAAAATGTGTGCAATATAACAGTTTCATGTTCAGTAAATGGCAGTGGACTACAGAATTATTTTGTTTTTCTAATTGTAAATCTAAATCTAATAAGAATTCATTTTCTATTTTTCAGTGTTAAAGAATTTAAAAACAAATGACCAAGTGTTTAAGTTAATTTCCATTATGTCTTCTTATTCTTTGGTATTTAGGTTCAGGTATTTAATAATCACGAAGCATCAAACAATCTCATTACCTCAATCACTATGTATGTAGTTTATTTAACCATCTGTGTCGAAGTAACAACACATTTTATTCATAATTTTAGGTTTTATGCACTTAAAAGTATCGAACGCAAAAATCGAAAATCGCACCGCAATCGCAATATTTGTCAGAAAAACCGCAATTAGGTTTTTTCTCAAAATCGTGCATCCCTTCTGTAAATCCTGTGCAGCCAGCAACAGTCTGGCGCAGGCACAGCACGCAATGTTGTTTTTTATTCGAGAAGGAATGGCGGAAGGCAGTGGCCATGCTCGATTTTTCAGCCTTTTAAGAGGACCAAATCTGAGGTGTGGTCATATTGGCTTTTACAAAAGTCCTGAGGGAAACTTAATCGAGTATGGTCACCCTGTCTGCAGAACATGTACAAAAGTAAAAAAAGCTGCAATAGGGGGAAACACTTGAAATCTACCGAGTCGTCTTGTGTGACCATCACCCACTGTTGTATAGCGAACATGATACGGATGTGCGCTGTGTTATAATGCGTTGCTATTGACGACGGTTATTATAAGAAAGGAAATGCCACAGAATAGAATCTTGCTTCAAAAAGTGCATAGAGCTGCTTGTTTTATTTGTTGATTTTCAAATATAAAACTTGTTGAAATGTTTTCAGCGTAAGCATCAGTTCTTTTTGAACACTTTCATCGTGTTTTAACAAAACCATGATAATATTGCTAATAGGGCTGTCACTTTTGTGAAAAAAATCATGTTAGATTTTTAAGACATAAGTGTTCATTGAATCGATTGTAAAATCGATTTTCAATGTCTAAAAAAAGACGTTCCATTTTCAACGCCAAATAAAGGCCAATCCACGGACAAATAACAGGCATTAGGACGAACGTAAAGAGGGTACTTGAAACAAGTCAGCAATATTTCTGATTTATTGGCATGAAGTTTCGTGCAGAATAACAAACAGCAACAGGAGCAACATTCTTGAAAAAAAAATATATATATATATGCAGAGTGGACTGCCATAACAAATGAAAAACATAAATGAAAAACATTACTGCAGGCTTCAACCCAGCTGCATATATGATTTAGGAAATTAAAAAATCACAAATTATTTTACATAATGATTCAATCCATTTCAGACAACGGTTCAGAAATGAAACTTTAAATGGGCTTACTTGAAGTTGAGAACAGGCCATGTGTTTTTTATTGAATGTAACCGACACCTAGGCAGGCATATAATGACATTTGAAAAAAGGCTAGGCCCATTACAAATTATTGGACAGGAAAACAAGTCGATCAACATTTTCAGGGTCCAGAGCAGAGCGTTTTTTTATTTACTATATGTCCAGCTGTTTAGAAGACGCAGGGACACTCAGGTATTTCATTGCCAGCTGCGCAAGGTGGGGGTATTTCATACTTACAATCTTCCACCACAAAAGCGGGTCGCTGTCAGCTGGCAATGGTGGCTCCTTTTCATAAGTCATCATCTCCTGTAAGAGGTCGCTTTCGACGTCATTCGGTCTTTCGTAGCCCCTTGTGTAGATGTCTCCAAACAGATCCCCCATTGCTGTTAAGGCCGTCTTCCCCCTGCATGAGCTGCATGGCTCCGCCTCCACGGGTTCGTCATTGTTGCTAGACTGCAGTGCCAATTCCTCTCTAATGTTTGTGCGCACTTGTTGCTTCTGTTCCTCCGTTATATGAATTAAACGAAACCGAGGATCCAGGTAAGGAGCTTTTTTTCAAAAGCATAAATGTCGCTACCTTTTTAGGGTCATAGCGTTTGCTATGTCAAATATCACGGCTACCACGTTGCTCAGATGCCCTACAAAATATATCGTAGGTAGAGTTCCATCTTGTCACACAATCATTGATTAGCTTATCTGGCTTTAGGCCTAGCATACGCTGCTTATCCTCCAAGAGGCTGCTGTCTGTAGTGGATCTGTGAAAATGAGAGGCAGTTTTTCTTAGCCTAGCAAGAGTTGTGTCTATGGCTCTGACATCTAACCCTTTGCGTACAGCCAGGTTGATTGTGTGGGCCTGACACGGTATGTTAACAGCACCCAGGTACTGCTCCACTGCATTAAGTGCATTATCAGTAGTGACTGCAACAACATATTGCCTCACATTCACCCATTCATATTAGGGGTTATCATAGGGCTGTCGCGGTGAAGGAATTTTCCTTGCGGTAATTTTGAGTGGCTCAATAGCGCGATATGTGGTATTATCGCCATTTATTTATTTATTTTTATTTATTATTTGTTGCTATATAAATAAGTGTTACGATGTGGTCAGCATGCACAAAAACGAGGACATTTTTAGGAACGAATGTAACCGAAACTAAACAGCGTCTCTGCGCACTGAAAGGCTGTCACTCAGCACGTAGTTGGGTGGTTGACGTGAACTCAAATCCAAAGTGGAATTTTTTTCTTCTTCTAAAATGTATGTCAAATGTCTTATAATTATATTGCTTAATATGTGAATAACTCAAAACTGAATGTGTCCCTTTCTAATTCCTTATTTATTTTGCATTTTATTCACTTTTTTGTGTGGTAGTCCCAAATACTGTCCACCGGTGTAACAAAAAATTTTATGTTAATATTTAATTCAGAGATTGTGTGACAGATAAGACAAATATGCACAATCCTTATCACGTTGTCCTAATTACATTCCCACATCAAAAGTAACCAATAAAAATTCACAATCATGTTATTATCCCACTATAAGATGTGCACATAGGGACTTTACCCAAACGTCTGGATTATATTCATTATAATTAGTATAAAACCTAATAAAGCTTCTTTCCATCCTTATATGTGCATAGTGATTATATCATTATTATACTATTCAACACCTTTTACATAAATTTGTGCATTTAAATGCCTTTTCCACTTATAATTTAGTTTGTCACACCACAGGACATTTCGTCACACCAGTGGACAACAAAAAGTACAAAGTGCCCCTGTTTTGTACTAAGTCACATTTATTATTTCTTGTTCAAATAATTTAAAAAAAATAATTAAAATAAAGTTACAACTTCAAGTTCAAATGTGTTTTGTACAATAAAGTCAATAGAAAGAAGAAGAAACCAACATTCCCATAAAAAAGACCTGGGAGCCATCGTAACATTTAGCAAATTAACATGAACGTAAACAAAATGGACCTGGCTTATTACTTTTTTTGTTCAAATTTATTTTAAAATTCACTAAAATAAAAAGGTACGTTTTAAAGTTAAAAGTTATATGGGTTAAAAAGTTAAAACTACTGTTCTCTGTATTTAATTCAGTCATATTTTTAGTACAACTCAAATCACTAAAATCACTCTAACCCTAACCGTGCATTTACACCGGACACGAATAGCACGTCAAATTCGTGTGTACCGCGTCTAGTTTGCTGCTTGAACATTTTGAATGCATTCACGCGTCCAAAGCGAAATTGATGCGCGTCCGAGGCGAAATCCGCTTCTTGTGAGGGGCTAGGCGGTTGTCTGTTTGCAAGAAAGGCCGCGAAATTTAAAAATACTACTGTTATTGTGTCACGAAATGTAGTTTTAAGAGTTGTTCAGTCAGGAATGTAGTTGTTTAAAGCTCAAAACTGTGGTTTATTTATAAAGATAGTGCCTATTTTAAAAATGTATCTGATGTTTTCGGAGTTGTGAGATCCAGGCGATCACCGGGCGCTCGAGCTCATGTAACCCGCCGGGAACAGCCTTTACCTCAGCTAGTACTCCTGACGTTTGCCGCTAGTAAACGAGAAATGTTTAAATTCACAATCTATAGCTTCGGTTCTATTATATTAAACAAATTAAAAGACATTAATGACTTGTTATAACGTAGGTCAAACGACTTTTTTTAATTATGCGAGTTTAATTCTCATTCAGAAATGTGTGACTTCAAGTGTGCAGTGTCATTCTAAAATCAATCTTTATGTTCGATTACATAAAATCGAACTTGACGAGAAATCTCTCACGCCAGAAGCTCTATTCGCGTTTGGTGTGAACGCAGCATAACCCTAACCCTAACCCATTGAAATGTGCGACCTCAAGAGCTTAAAACAGCTAACTGAGCTAGCGATGACTCTCCTCTTCCTGATTCGCGTCAGCTATGACATCAGTGTGATATGATTAGTTTATAAAGCTGTCAATCGTCTCACGTGAACCAACCAGACCTTAAAGGATTAGTTCACTTTTAAAAAAACTTCTGCTGATAATTTACTCACCCCGATGTCATCCAAGATGTCCATGTCTTTCTTTCTTCAGTCGAAAAGTTAATTAAGGTTTTTGATGAAAACATTTCTCCATATAATGTACTTCACTGGCGACCAAACGGTTCAAGGTCCAAATGACATTGTCAGTGCAGCTTCAACGGGCTTTAAACGATACCAGACGATGAATAAGGGTCTTATCTAGCGAAACGCTCGGTCATTTAAAAAATAAATGAAAAAGTTTAAGTTTTATAAGCAAAAATGCTCGCCTTGCTCTGTTCTGTGATGCGCGTTCGTGACGTCACGCAATACGCAATTACGTTGAAAAGGTCACGCTTCTATGGAAAGTAAAACATTTCTATCCTGACGAAAATTTTCTTTTAGGCTTTTTAATATTACAACACCCAGGATACGCACACGCAATGGGCATTTTAAACGATAAACTGACACAAAGACATTTGAATATGTGTGTATGGTCCTCCGTCCGCACATTTGTAAACACTGACTCGGTGAAGCGTTGACCTTTTCAACGTAATTGCGTATTACGTGACGTATCTGCATAATGGATACCATTTCTAACAGTGCACGGAAATAGCAATATTATGAAAATATTTGAAATAGGACTCACTTTGTGGGCAGTCCATGTACTCCAGTGAGGTCTACTGTACTTTCTGGATAAAGAAGGCCCCCTCTCAGTAATAGGGTGCCCAAATGAATGCCCGTTTTATATCTACAGAATGGCGTCACACCAGGTGGACACCAGTTTTGCGGACAAAATGTAATGTCACAATTATTCTAAGTGGGGACCTTATGACTTATAACCTTTAGTTTAATTAAGTAAACACCGCTATAACATCAATTCAAGTATTTGAATGTATTTAGACTTATTTTTCATTTAATTACCGTAGTTTTTCATTTAATTACCGTAGTTTTAACATAAGCAACGCTACCCCAGACAGTCACGCCAGTGGACAAATGTCATGTTTAGAACTAGGCCTAAATATTTACATATTTGAATTATAATACTCATTAATTACAGATGTATTAGTTCTGGAAGATTAAACTGTATAAAACAACAGATATTTTAATGAAATATTATACATTTTTATTTATATTTGTCACCATGAACACAAAAATGTAGCGTCACGTCAACCACCCAGTTACATTGTTTCGGCAACTGACTGTCTTTGAGTGAGTCATTAATCCGTTCATTCAACGAACACGTTCAAAAACTCTGAATCATTAAAAGATAGATGTAATGAAAAAAGGTGTTAATTATTTTTAACTTTAAGCTCCACTTTTCAAGGCTCAGCTGACCAGCAATGCATCGCATGGGTAACGCTGAAGCTGATGCTTCACTTAATAGAGACCAATGGCATTGATTCAATGCGTGACTGATTTTTTTCAGGAATGCTGACCAGCGCTGTCGCCATTCATGGAAAATACCCTTAAACGTTTAAAGGGTGATACGACTATATTTTGCTTTCCTTGGACACGGGAACCTTTTCACAAATATATATGACTTGACTTGACCTTCAAAGACGCAGGTAATCGCACGCGCTCAGTCGATCTCTCTCATTCACTGTCTGTTTAGGCTTAAGTGCAAATCCATGAAGCCTCTGTACAAATAACCATGATAAACAGTCTTGTTATCATTATTAACTTATTTAACATTCAATATACATGCACAAAGTTCAAAACAATAAGGGTATAGCCTTATGAAAAATAAAGCACGCGAATATCACGGTTGCTGCGGTTACTTGCATTCCTCTGCGGTTGGCTTGTCAGTAGCGCGGTACTACAATATTGCGGTTATCACGACAGCCCTAGGTCATCACTCGTCTCTCATGTTGCACAGGTTGATTGCCGTTGTCCTCCATTTTCTTTTCAAAAAACTAGCAGCAGCGATTGAAACCGTTTGAAATTATAGGCGCGTAAAATTTTTCTAGCTTTCGCAACACCTACTGCACTTTCGGAATTCTTTATTTTCTTTTTCTGCTTGTTTGTGAGTTTTGTTATATCTATATTTTTTTATTGTTTAATTCTTTTAAAATTAATAGTGTACATTATTTGGTTAAAATCGATTCCCTATTTTAATTTTTTAAACTTTTGTTGGTTGGTCCGATCAATTGTGCAATCGATTTTCGAACGAAAAGTGACAGCCCTAATTCCTATTGCTAAATTTTCAAACCCTCCCATCCCTACTGACAATATGTGTCTGCTGGGTCCGAAATGAACACCCGCCAAGCACCAAATGCGGCTAGATTTTCCGTTTGGCGAGTAAATCTCAAGAGGCTATCCACCACACTGGCGGGTGAATGTTCATCATACCAAAACAGTAATGTAAAAAAGTGTTCGGACAAAGAGAGAGACAGTGTTTGCGTTGTGTATGATTTGGCAATAGGGGACAGTCTACACGCTGGTGAAAATCGGGCCGTTTTTAAAAGCATTTTAAACATGTTTAAAAATTATCGGGAGGTGCTACCCCAAAACTTTTTTCTTTCTTTGTAGCCTATCTTTATTATTTTTGTATAAATGTTTTCTACTTTTTCACTTTATTCAAAGATTGAAATCAAGCTTCCTTGGGTTGTATAATCTCTTAACAACAAAATTACCCTATTGTAAAAACGCAATGAGGGAGAAAACATTTAGGTGAGATATACATGACGATATATAATTTTTTTGTGTGAAAATTCTCTCATTATGTTTATCATTATCGCAAATATTCTTGAAATATTGTGAATGTGATATAATTTTGAGGCTATATCGCCACCTTGACTGTTTCCTGCTGGTGAGATGACCTGCTTAACTTAACCCGAGCAGCTGAATCTAGCCATTTTGAAGAAATGCTGAAGACTAGGCGCGTTACAATATTCAAACCGAACCAAAAAAACCTTGATACATCACCCACGGTACGCATCGCGATATTCTCATTGTGTACCAAATGCACCTGCCCCACCCAGCCCTAGAACCAAGCCCGTTTTTGCAGTTGACCTCACTTTACCTTATGTCTCAAAACTAATTTTTCTTCCTTGACATTGAATTAAATAGTAATTAGGGATGTACGGTACACGTACATCGCGTGAATTTCCGTGTCTTGTGTAGTGGAGTACAAGACAAATACAGTGTTGTAGCCCAACCACTATCACTATGCGGCTCTGTGGAATACTTCATTCTGATTAGTCAAAAGCGCCATCCGTTAGGCTATTCCTCGATAACAACCGCTAAAAACAGATAACACAGGCTCATCTGGGTTACTGAAAACAGCAGTGCTATAAGGCCTAAACATTTTTTGGTTTGGTTCCGGTGTCCGACCGACCCGGTCAATTTTATGAGCTTGGGGAAAATAATACAAATTAAATAAATGAGGATCTCTTTTCCAAAACGCGATAAACGCCATTTAAAAAAAAATTAGTTCGTCATATAATTTTGCTGTGTACTGAACCTATTCACTGCTCCATCAGCGTTTCATGCCAAATCGCTATATTTCCTGGTTTAAAATGTAGGCCTACTGCAAGATGCAGTTTCTTTCCAAACTGCGAAGCGCCAAACCTATTTTTAGCCTAAACGCGATAAATCCTCTCAACTAATCAGAATTCGTTGAACGTTCTACGCAATCCAACTTGTCGGCGCTCTTAACAGCTGTTTGTTTGTATAATTCCTCAAAATAAGTAAAAAAAAAATTATTCTCTCCATGTTTCCGATGCTGATGCAGTAGTGACGTGTTCATGTAAACGGCACCTAAAAGCTGTCACAAAGAACCAGCAAAAGTAATGGTTATGAATATGTAAAATATTGCAATGAGACATTTTAATTGTTTATTATTAATAGACAAGTGTTTGTGTCGGCTGCCTGCAAAGATGAAGTTGACGATACTGACGTGACTCGCGATATTCGCAGTAGTGAACGCGCCGGAGAGAAATGCACATTTCATAAGGATTACATAGTTTTATTTTGTTTTGAATGCTTCTGTTTAAAAGTAGAGATTTCAAGCTTTCTGTAAATAATAGATACATTTCTCTTTTTTTTAGGTCTGTGAGGTGAGTAGGCTACCTTATTCGCTGAGTTTCGGTTCATGAATGAAAGCTTAAAGGACAAGTTCGGGATTTTACACTTAAAGCCCTGTTTTCAGATCGTTTCTGATTAAATAGAACGGCTAAGATTGAAATGTGGACACATGATAAGAAAACATGGAATAAGAAAACATGGAATAAGTTTCCACTGTTATGCTGATGACACTCAATTATATATTTCATCAAGACCAAATGATAACACTAAATTATCTAAAATGACAGAGTGTGTTAAAGATATAAAATATTGGATGACGTGTAATTTTCTTCTATTAAATTCAGATAAAACGGAGGTACTACTGATTGGTCCAAAAAACTGCCCACAAAACCTCTTACAATACAACCTTAATCTAGATGGACGTCCTGTTACTTTATCCTCTACAGTAAAAGACCTGGGTGTTATACTAGACCGCAACTTGTCTTTTGAAAATCATATTTCAAATGTCACAAGAACAGCCTTTTTCCACCTTAGAAACATTGCTAAGCTACGTAATATGCTATCAGTTTCTGATGCAGAAAAGTTAGTTCATGCATTCATGACCTCGAGACTAGATTACTGTAATGCTTTATTAGCTGGTTGTCCTGCATCCTCCGTAAACAAGCTACAGTTAGTCCAAAATGCAGCTGCTAGAGTTCTTACTAGGTCAAGAAAATATGATCATATAACACCAATTTTATCATCTCTACACTGGTTACCTATTAAGTTCTGTATCAATTACAAAGTATTGTTACTGACCTATAAAGCCCTAAATGGTTTAGCTCCTGTGTATTTAAGAGATCTTCTATCGCCATATAATCCATCGCGCTCTTTAAGATCGCTAAATTCGAGGCTTCTGGTCGTACCTAGGATATCTAAGTCCACTAAAGGAGGGAGGGCGTTTTCACATCTAGCTCCTAAACTCTGGAATAGCCTTCCTGATATTGTCCGAGGTTCAGACTCGCTCTCCCAGTTTAAAACTAGATTAAAGACGCATCTCTTTAGCCAAGCATTCACATGATGCATCTCATACCTTTTATACTACAGTTAAATCAGATCAAATGCATTCATATTATGAACAGCAGCTACGCTAATTATTTCCCATCTGCCTTTTTTGTTGTTATCTCGGGACGCCTGTCCCGAGATAACTCAAATAGAGTTCGTCAGCTCCAGTTATGTATCCAGCCTCTCAAGGAGACTTCAGATGCCCCAACGCCTATGATGAGACGACTCGACGCCTGTGAAGAGACGACCCAACGCCGGCGATATGTTATGCCCTAAATTTTATGATTAACTAACTGTATTTTTGTATGTATATTTTTGAAATGCATTTTCCTTAAAGCTGCTTTGAAACAATATGTATTGTGAAAAGCGCTATACAAATAAACTTGAATTGAAAACTTGAATTGAATGCTGCTGGCCCGAGAATTTTTGGTTTCTGTGGTAGCTTTTTTTGTGCCCTCGAGAAACTATTCACATGTGCACGGGAATTCTTTTGCATGCTTGCGCATTAAAATTTCTAGTTTTATATATAACCTATGTCTACTGACACTACAGCAGAATATAAAAATAACTGGCTTAAAACCATTTTTTGGGGGACTGAAAATACAAATTTTGCTTTGGAGATGAAACATTGGAAGAACTAGTTATTCAACCCGAACCTCCATCTCAAGCACGATTTGAGCAGAACGTTTTTCAGTGATGCACTAGTAGAACACCCAATAGAAAATATACATTAATAAATAATCATACTTACTGATAAAGTGGGTACTGTCGCATCTTTAATGGATAAGCGTTTTGTAAACCTAATTTAGACTTCATGGAGACTCTTCACATCCTCATCCTTTGAAAGTGTTTACAAAGTTAATTTGCTTTTGCAGTGTAGAAAACAGCATCTTCTCGACATACACAACAAGAACCAGCTACAGTGTTTGAGGGCAGGTCAAGTTGTTCGCGGGCAGACAGCGTAGAACATAGGTGGGCATTAGGCAAATGTGTTACCCAGCCTGAGCCTGATATCATGAAAATGCGTCTCTATAGCACATATTGTGTTTATCGTGAAATGTATACGCGAAAATGAGTTTACGTAAATAGGATACAGAGTTTTCACGTGCATATGATACACACTTTATTGCATGTAATACATAAGCACCCCACACCACTAATCCTTGTACAGTTTCAACTGGTAGTTTCAGTTGTTCTGTCATAAAGTCCTTGATTAATTTTCCGGGATCATCTGGCGTTTGATCCGGGATGCCTGTGAACACTAGATTGTCTCTCATACTGCGTGCTTGTAAGTCCAGAATGTTTTCTTTCATCGATTTATTTTCTGTGACAACGGAGGTGAACTGAGCGGAAATTTTGTGAACTGAGTCCTTTAAGAAGTTATTTTCTTTAGTGAGAGTGTCTATCTGTTCTTGGCTGAACTCTAAACTGTAACGTAGTTCTTGGAATTCCTTGTGAATGACTTCTATTAATGAGATTCTTGTGTTGAGTCCGGAAAGTTTGTTTTCGATTGAGCGTAATATATCGCTTACCTCGGCACAGCAAGATGGTGAGGATGGTGTTGAATTTAAACTTGGAGATGAATCAGGACGGGGTCTCTTGGAGATTGAAGTGGGTTTACCTTTGTTATTTGGCGTATTCATGTTGCAGCCGAGTGTGTTGTAGTGAGCGTCGATGTATTCTTCGAGTTGATCCAGGGTGAACAATGGTAAAAAAATAAATAATCCAGTTGTGTTGATTTAGTCCAATTTTCGATGTGTGGGGGGAAAAAAAAGAGAGAAAAAAAGAGAAAAACAGTAGAAAAACGAAAACACTGAGGTTGTTGACTGAGTAACCGTCGCAATTTATATACAGTAGTCATTTGAAGTGGATCAAAAAAGTGAATCAAAGTTACCACTAATTTACCACACCACTAATCCTAACCAAACGTATAATACACACGCACCCCACACCACTACTAAACCTACCCATGCGTATCCTATGCACGTAAAAACTAATTCTCACGTATAAATTGCACGATAAGATGACAGAAATGTGTGTGCAAATGTCGTACCGTGTACCAGCTGTTTTGTCACGATTATCAGTTTAACTGACTCGTAACGTGTGCAATATCTCACGACCTCCCGAGTGTCCGAACATTATATTATTACTATTTTGGTATGATAAACATTCACCCGCCAGTGTGGCGGATAGCCTCTTGAGATTTACTCGCCAAACGGAAAATCTACCCCGCATTTGACACTTGGCAGGTGTTAAAGGATTAGTTCACTTTAAAAAAAACTTTTGCTGATAATTTACTCACCCCCATGTCATCCATGATGTCCATGTCTTTCTTTCTTCAGTCGAAAAGAAATTAAGGTTTTTGATGAGAACATTTCTCCATATAATGTACTTCACTGGGGACCAAACGGTTCAAGGCAACGAACGTTTCGCTAGATAAGACCCCAAATAAAAACATTAAAATATCAAGTAAATAAGTAGGCTACTTGGTATAGTTGGTGCCACAGTGACACTTTTGTCCCAAAAAGTATTAGGCCTACTATCACGATTCACAGTATTCAATATGTGAGCAATTTTTCCCTGTTGCACCTACACAATATGTGAGGGTTCCCCACCTGCCAAATCCCACTTTAACCACTGGGTAGGTGGAACTGATAATCTTCTCAGCAATCCTGACTGTCCGTTGTAATCTCCAGATGTCTGATTTGGTAGCTGAACTAATATAATACTAAGTAATATTACACACTAAATGAAAGGTAATATTTGAAAAAGCTTAATAAGGTCACTTTGATATTTCATTTGCATGATACGTTTTACAAAATAGCTACTTAACACGGTTAATCTAATGTTGATGGAAAGGTTTGTGGTTTTAAAGAGGCGAGGGCATGCAGTTTTTGTCATTTTATCAACAATTTGAATGTCCCCCCCTCTCCATCCCATCCCATCCCATCCCATCCCATAATCAACAACTCATGATCTTCACAAATTGTAATGTGAAAAACCAGCCATTAACGCACTTACGTTTCACGAGCGTAATGTAATGTACAACATCAGTCAGTTCATTAATGATTCACTAAATTAACTGACTCGTTTAATCATTTGGATTTAGATTTCTCCTAATAAATCATAAAAAAATTACTCACACTCACAGTCTGAAAACACATCAGATTTAGAGCAGAATGAACGGCTGTGTTCCACTTCACATGTTTATGTTCCCTTTCCCTTCCCTCGCTCACTCACTTCTTCTTTTCTTCTCCTCTGATGTGGATGTGTGTCATTGCTTCGGTTACACGAGCGCCCTCTAAAGGCGGAACTCCAGTGAGATAACAGGCAATGCGTCGCGGTAAAGTGAAAGTGAAAGTTGCTCATTCAAAGACATGCCAATATATCCGATCTTGAAATGTTAGGAGTCATCAATATTGTTTAATTATGATTAATTATAACTAATTCAATAGAATAAATGGACTTTATCTGTGTGATTTCTCATGAGCACATCAATGTTTCCTTTATGAAATTCTTTACACATTTTTTGCATGAAATTCATTTTAGACTGTGAAATTCCATCTATTTACGAAATTATTAGGTTTTTCAAGGGTGCTGCTTGTCTTCATTTAGGCTACTGTTTATTCACTTCATTGTCTTCAATCATTCTAAAATCATCAAATTCCCATAATTCAATTAAAGAAGGGCAAAACAACTGTTAGCCATCTGCAGGAGAGCAATTCCAGTTAGAATATGGACGTGACATTTGCAGTCAAAACTTGAAATACAAATTATCCCCAGAACTCACATCAATTGAAATAAATTAATAATAAATATATTTTCATATATTTAAATGTATAAATATATGATATACTTGAATCTAAATATATTTTGAAATATATATAAAAAATATATTTAAATGTTTGATTTTGACCTCTTTTTAATATTTATAAATATATGTAATATATATTTAATATATGTAAATATATTTTTATTGGAAATATTTACATATATTTATTTCCTTTATATGTAAATACATTAGGAGTACATATACATTCACTCAGTGAACCCGAGGACGCTATATGCGAAGCACGTTGTTCGCTTTGAATAAAATAAAAGAGTAAAGTCAATAGTGTGCGGTAGAGTGTTCTTATTTTTGTCATTTAAATCCGTTCCTGCTTTCTACCTGCACCTGTGCATGGACCTGTGAATTGGGACACATATACAGTAGTCAACATTTGAAGTGGATCAAAACCTTTCATCAAAGTTATACATTAATTTTGAACAATACCTGTTCTTGTCTTAGGACAACTTTGATTCACTTTTTTGATCCACTTCAAATGACTACTGTATATAAATTGCGACGGTTACTCAGTCAATAAAGCACAGGTAGCCTATTTCTCCTGTTATGGGTCGCATCTGTCAGATGAGACCCCAATACGCCAGTATTGAAGTAACGTCTCTGTTCCCTCCTTCAGGGAGCAGGTGTCACATGTCTGTCCTGTCTTGTTATGCACATGGGTGTTTTGTTATTTTGGGGCCATGTGCTCTTGTCATTGTCTGGTCCCTCCCCCTTGTTATCTGATTATTGGTTTAGTTGTCCCACCTGTCCTGCTCGTTACCCTCCTTGTTTGCCTCCCTATTTAGTCTTCCTGTGTTTGCTGTCCTGTGCTGGTTCGTTGTACATGTTACGTGTGTCTGTGCCTGTCCTGCCCGTGTTGGAGTTAGTTCTGATTTCCTTTGTTGGTTTGTTTGTTTTATGTTTTATCTTTTATTAAAATCTCTGCAATTGAATCCACGTCTCTCGTCTCCCACTCGTGACAGAACGAACCAGCCAAATGTGGATTCAGCGGAGTGAACTTTCTCCTGCTGAGAGGGAGAATGGGATTTCCTTGGCGAAGTATTTCTCCATGTGTGCCCAAAGGAATTTGGAGGAAAATTCCTCGTCACTGGATCCGTCCAGCGTTGGGACGTCATCGGTGGTTTCGGCCAGCCTCGAGTCTTCAGGCATCCGTCGGGGAGGACGGAGGAGGAGGAGGAGATCTGCGCTGGCCCAGTCAGAGACCGTGCGCGTCCCGTCTGCCCAGTCAGAGACCGTTCGCGTACCGTCTGCCCAGTCAGAGACCGTGCACGTTCCGTCTGCCCAGTCAGAGACCGTTCGCGTCCCGTCTGCCCAGTGTGAGACAGATCTAGAGATGACCATTTGTGGGGCCGCCCAGGCAATGATGGACCATTTGGAGCGTCTGGCTCGGATCCTAGACATGCCAGTGTCTGCTGTTCCTGAGTCGGAGCCAGTGTCTGCTGTTCCTGAGTCGGAGCCAGTGTCTGCTGTTCCTGAGTCGGAGCCAGTGTCTGCTGTTCCTGAGTCGGAGCCAGTGTCTGCTGTTCCTGAGTCGGAGCCAGTGTCTGCTGTTCCTGAGTCGGAGCCAGTGTCTGCTGTTCCTGAGTCGGAGCCAGTGTCTGCTGTTCCTGAGTCGGAGCCAGTGTCTGCTGTTCCTGAGTCGGAGCCAGTGTCTGCTGTTCCTGAGTCGGAGCCAGTGTCTGCTGTTCCTGAGTCGGAGCCAGTGTCTGCTGTTCCTGAGTCGGAGCCAGTGTCTGCTGTTCCTGAGTCGGAGCCAGTGTCTGCTGTTCCTGAGTCGGAGCCAGTGTCTGCTGTTCCTGAGTCGGAGCCAGTGTCTGCTGTTCCTGAGTCGGAGCCAGTGTCTGCTGTTCCTGAGTCGGAGCCAGTGTCTGCTGTTCCGATTTCGGTGGTCCGGAGACGGAGGAGGAGAAGGAGAGGAACCTCTTCATCGGGTCGTCTGGTGGGTTCTAACCCAGAGACCAGCCCGGAGGCAACTGCCATCCCTGCCGCGCCGCCCGAGCTGCTCGCCCTGCCGGCCCCGCCCGAGCTGCTCGCCCTGCCGGCCCCGCCCGAGCTGCTCGCCCTGCCGGCCCCGCCCGAGCTGCTCGCCCTGCCGGCCCCGCCCGAGCTGCTCGCCCTGCCGGCCCCGCCCGAGCTGCTCGCCCTGCCGGCCCCGCCCGAGCTGCTCGCCCTGCCGGCCCCGCCCGAGCTGCTCGCCCTGCCGGCCCCGCCCGAGCTGCTCGCCCTGCCGGCCCCGCCCGAGCTGCTCGCCCTGCCGGACCCGCCCGAGCTGTTCGCCCTGGTTCCTGAGCCAGTTCCTGAGCCGGTGGTGCCTGTTGCAGTTCCTGAGCCGGTGGTGCCTGTTGCAGTTCCTGAGCCGGTGGTGCCTGTTGCAGTTCCTGAGCCGGTGGTGCCTGTTGCAGTTCCTGAGCCGGTGGTGCCTGTTGCAGTTCCTGAGCCGGTGGTGCCTGCTGCAGTTCCTGAGCCGGTGGTGCCTGCTGCAGTTCCTGAGCCGGTGGTGCCTGCTGCAGTTCCTGAGCCGGTGGTGCCTGCTGCAGTTCCTGAGCCGGTGGTGCCTGTTGCAGTTCCTGAGCCGGTGGTGCCTGTTGCAGGTCCTGAGCCGGTGTCCTTTGCTGTTCCTGAGCCGGTTGCTGTTGTTGTTCCTGAGCCGGTGGTGTCTGTTCCAGTTCCTGAGCCGGTGGTGGCTGTTGCAGTTCCTGAGCCGGTGGTGTCTGTTGCTGTTCCTGAGCCGGTGTCTTTTGCTGTTCCTGAGCCGGTTGCTGTTGTTGTTCCTGAGCCGGTGGTGTCTGTTGCTGTTGCAGTTCCTGAGCCGGTGGTGTCTGTGACCGTTCCTGAGCAAGGGTCTATTCCTGTTCCGCTTTGGTCTTCACCGCCATGGCTGCCCGAGTGGTCGTCTTCACCCTGTTCGTCTCCGCCCTGGCCGCCAGATGGACTGTCAACTCCGCCCTGGCCGCCAGATGGACTGTCGTCTTCGCCCTGGCCGCTCGAGGGGTCTTCACCGCCCTGGCCGCCCGAGGGGTCTTCACCGCCCTGGCCGCCCGAGGGGTCTTCACCGCCCTGGCCGCCCGAGGGGTCTTCACCGCCCTGGCCGCCCGAGGGGTCTTCACCGCCCTGGCCGCCCGAGGGATCCTCACCGCCCTGGCCGCCCGATGAACTGTCCGCTTCGCCCTGGCCGCCCGATGAACTGTCCGCTTCACCTGTCCCTTCCGTCCCGCCCTGGTCTGTCCCTCCCGTCCCGCCCTGGTCTGTCCCTCCCGTCCCGCCCTGGTCTGTCCCTCCCGTCCCGCCCTGGTCTGTCCCTCCCGTCCCGCCCTGGTCTGTCCCTCCCGTCCCGCCCTGGTCTTATGGAGCGTCTGGTAGCCGCTCCGTAGGGAGGGGGTAATGTCACATGTCTGTCCTGTCTTGTTATGCACATGGGTGTTTTGTTATTTTGGGGCCATGTGCTCTTGTCATTGTCTGGTCCCTCCCCCTTGTTATCTGATTATTGGTTTAGTTGTCCCACCTGTCCTGCTCGTTACCCTCCTTGTTTGCCTCCCTATTTAGTCTTCCTGTGTTTGCTGTCCTGTGCTGGTTCGTTGTACATGTTACGTGTGTCTGTGCCTGTCCTGCCCGTGTTGGAGTTAGTTCTGATTTCCTTTGTTGGTTTGTTTGTTTTATGTTTTATCTTTTATTAAAATCTCTGCAATTGAATCCACGTCTCTCGTCTCCCACTCGTGACAGCAGGGGGTTACATTAGTATAGGCAATTGTGATTTTCGTTTGTTGCTGGCGCTGTATTTTACTTTATTGGTTACATTTTCCAATACTGACCAATGTATATGTGGATTTTTTAATTTTATTTATTAATAGAGGCATATATAACGATTTGGAGAGGCTCAGTCAGTGTTCCTTCATTTGCAGCAATGCAAAACATGCTGCAACAATTTCCACTGCCCAGTGTTTTTAAACTGACCAGACGACACAAGCATAATCTTACGCCAACATATACGCCCGTTTCGACGCAAGATTGATAAATGAGGGCCAACGTGCTTACGCTAAGAAAATACAAACAATTATAATGTATTAAAGGCAGGGGCGTCATGCAAACCCAAATTCTGGGGGGGCACAATCTGAGACCGTCGTTGCAATTGTTTTCTAACGGGTGATATGGATCATGTTAGGAGGGGTCAGGGGGTTTCTCCCCCTGAAAATTTTTAAATTCTGGCTGCTAAACATACCATTTCAATGCAGTTTGGGAGGGACAGAAATACCTTTAACGGAGCTAGCAACAACCCTCCGTTGCAGCAACGTTACACTGACACAACTTAAGTTAATGCTCTGAATTCGCAGCTAATATCAAATCCATAACTTTTTGATCAAGTAAACATTTCCAGGTCAACCACAAATAATCCCGCTACCTTTTAATATCATCCGATAACTAATTCAATGCCGATTTGTTGCTTTGCCTACTTACCACTTCATTGCCAGCTCAACGTGCGAGAGTGAGTTGCTTGAACATACACAGAGATGCGCGGTTGGCGGTTACAGCCGCGGAAAAACCGCGGATCGGGCAGATGACGTGACGAAAAATAATAATATTTTAATTAAATTCGGGCGGGTGGCGGCCGGTTGAACCAATCAAATGAAAAATATATGTATACATTTGTTAAATATTGTTATCCGACTATACCTACATCCAAAAAAAGAAAATAACGAATGATATTACATGCGCTTCATGAATCATGAGGCGCGCGGTCTCTTGCTCTCTCTCCCTCTCTGCCGTGCACGCGCTACGCGGTTTGGAGCACAGTCTCTGTCTCGCGGGCGCGCTCGCTCTAGATTCCGGGAGATTTTAACTAATTTGCGGCCATCAGTGAGCCGCTATCAATATGCGGGAGACTCCCGGAACTTCCGGGAGACTTGGGATGTCTACATTTCTATACTGAAATAATATCGGAATTATAATTATTGATTTTTCATTAGGCTATTTTTTTGGTGCCCCCTCAGCTCGCCCTATGCACAGCGCGTGGTGGGAGCGGCGGCGCTGTCTTATAGTCGTCACCCTCCCTGACATGACAGTGCGTAGAGTTTGCCTATAATGTAAATGACTTGTTATTTTATTCGAGCTTTCTATCTATTTGCTAAAAAATAAAGTGAAATAGGCATTCATAGTAGGCTAAATAGCAGCATGTTGAAATGATGTGCCAAAATGCGTTTTATATCAGGCTAACTTACAATGAAAATATTGTACAGTAGCCTATCAGATAAGGTCAGGTTTGCCGAAGTGCGTTTAATTTAGGCAATTTATTTATTTGTGTCCCTGTGCGCCGATCGGAGACGGAGTTCACTGCTGACATTCTGAGGTAACGTTAACTCGCGGCTGTCATCAGCAGCGCCGTCCATCGCCCAATCAGCGGATGGCTGGCGGGTGCGGTTTTGAAAATTGGTCAAAAATGTTGGTGCGGATGGATGATGAGTTTTGTGATGCTGTTGCGGATGAAATAATAGCTCTGGTGTATTATGGAGCATAATAGGAATAATGTTTTAAAAATAAAAAATTATCAGGGAGGAAAAATCTGAGGGGGCACGTGCCCCCTCACTTTGAATGGCCATGACGCCACTGATTAAAGGGATACTTCAGGATTTACCATTAAACTTTGTATCAGTAGAAAACCTGTAGTATTTTCAAATTACTGTGCTTCCCTCCCTCATACCCCCCTGAGACGAGAGATTTATGTATTTTTTGTCTGTAAAAAATCCTCAGATGACTTTGGATTTTTTGGCCAGAGGCTAAAAACTACAGCCAGTTGAAGGCGCTAGATCCGCATGTTGTCAACCTGCCCATAGAGCGTGGGATCATCTCACTCTCAGAATGTACAAATAGTGTCAGCCATCTTTTTTTGGAAGCTAAGCTAACAGGTTCTTATTCTGTGGAGAAAGCTTAGTAGGGCTTTTTCAGGGACATGTCCGGCCGTCGAGATCGTCCTAAATGTCCGGGATTCGGCTTTTGCTTTCTGCAGTTGCCATTCATGCTCACCTTTTGTTTCAATCTAACTGAATTTATTCCGATTGGTGAATAAGAATGTAGTGTTTACATGAACGCTAAACAAGTGATGTTTTAATGTGCGTTTTAAACATTGCTAAGAAAATTCCCGCTCCTCCGTGAGAGATACGAGACTGGTGTGTCTCACAGGTGTCGCTCATCAATAATCACGCCACCGGCCTCGCGTCGGTCTCCCGCGGCCCTCAGTCTCGTCCTGCTCGACACAGTAAACATAATAATTTGGCGACTGTAGAACAGAAAAGCTGAATCCCGGACATTTTTGGCGATCTCGAAATCCCGGGCAGACTTGTCACGGAGACTCACGACTCACTAGTAGCCTAACCTTGTTGTTTAACTGCGCTCTTACCGGTAGGCGTGGCTTGGAAGTGGCCTCCTAGGGCAGCGAAGCGCAACATTCTGGGAGATGTTGTCTTTCACGCACATGAGCCACAAATACATTTTCTGGCTTTTCACAGTCTAGAAGGCTCCAAATTTTAAAATAATTTCACATTTCTACTACATAAATGACCCATTTTAAATACACATTTATCTTTACAGAGGTGATGTATCCCTTTAAGAGATATGAAGATTTACCTTACTATGGCGTCAAATGGTGGACAAAACAGCGCAAGCGCATACACACAAGTGAATTACAACATTGTGAAGCACCGTGACAAAAGCTTGCATGTAAAATCCCAAACTGGAGCACAAAAAATATGAGTGAGCGCACAAATTAACAAGTCGCAAGCAGAAATAACAGCCGTGAGTCCAGACAGGTTCCACACGCTGATTTAAACACTCGCGCAGATTATTTTGAACACACTCGCAAGTTATTTTCTACACGCACGTGCCGATTTAAACACACGCGCAAGTTCTTTTCTACACGCGCACAGATTATTTTGAAATCACACTCGAGTTCTTTTCTACACACACAGCTGAAACTCAGGGGCGGGGCCCAAACCCTCCTGTTAACAAATGCTATTGGCTGATGGCCATATCGCAGCTTCTCTGAAAATCTTTTGATTGGTTGCCAAAAATGATGTCCTCCTGTTGCGATTGGCTGTTGTTGGCCCACTCCGAACGAAGACACTCAAAACAGAAAACGGGATGACAGAAGGTACGTTTTCTTTCCAATTCATACACGTATTTATATGTAACAACAGGTTTAAAAATGACACTGTTCAATATATGTAGAATTTATGTAGAATTAACACAAAATTTTTCATTTACAAATGCCTGACCTATTTTTTAGTTTATCAATACAAGGATGCATTTTGTAGCCTGGGAAAACCCAGACCACTCTCAGTTGTAACTGAGTTAGGGTCTGGCAAAGCTCCATAGACAATTCATTTCCACAGGGGCGTCACCAACGGACGTCGCTCAAATGGCTCTGGGCGCAATTGGATAGATCTAAAACCAATCAGAGCGATGAATGACATGACGTATGCAGAGCGACGGAGAAACATCTGAGACTCTCAGCTATTCTCTGTTTGTGTTAACGAAAATGACAATTTTAAATCGCTTGAAACAGACGCGATAGCTGATTCAAGAGTGATGTTGTGATGTTCCACGGCGGCATCCATCTTTGTAATGTACAAAATCTGCGTCACCGTCTCTGCTCTGTCGTCATCGTGTAAAGCCCGCCCCAAAGTTTCTGATTGGTGCCGCGATTTAGACGGATTGGAAATGGGTTTCAATGGGCTCTTTGCCAGACCCACTTGCAGAGCAAATCTAAGGCCCCGTTTACACGATGGGAAAACGCAGATATTTCTCTGCGTTTTGGCCTGTCATTTACACGAAAACGCCGTTTTTTTTTTTGTTTTAAAAAATAATATATTTATTAACTTTTTTATCAACATATATTACACACATACCAGAAACAAAAATACAAAATGCAGTATAGCCACATATTGATGTCTTTCGCATCATTACAACTTAGCATATCTCAATTTGTACAGGACTCACATCCTCAAGACTAATGAACTAAAAAAAACAAAAAAAAATAATAATAAAAAATAAAAACACACCAAAAAAAACAAACAAAAAAAAAACATACAAACTATTAAGGCCTCCTAATACAAATACATTCTATAATCTCACATATCTTCAATTGTCTCTTTAAACATGTCACTATCCTCCTTCTCTATGAAGGATCTAAAGGGATTCCAAACATCTTCAAAAGTCTTACCCTTTCCTTTAATAATATATGTTATTTTCTCCATTGACATATTCAGTACCATCTCCCTGAGCCACCTTTTTATGCTGGGTGGTTCTAGATTCTTCCACTGTATTGCAATGAGGCGTTTAGCTTTTAAGATACACATAGAAATAAAGATACATTCCTTTGACTTAAGCTTAGGATACAGATGCAGTAGAAAAATCCTTGGTCCAAAAGGAAGACTCACATTTATAATTTTACCAATCATATTATGCACTTCTTTCCAGAATTTTGATATCTCTTCACATTCCCATATACAATGGAAAAAGGTACCTTTACAAACATTACACTTGGGACATGTATCTGGTATATTTTCATTAAATTTGTTTGATAATACTGGAGTTATGTATACACGCATAAGCCAATTATATTGCAACAACTTTAATCTCGTATTAACTGTTTGTACTTGAGCATCTTGACAAATCTCACTCCATTCATCAGGTGTGATCTCCTCGTTAAGATCCTTACTCCATGCTCCCAAACGAGAGCTAGAAGACTCCGGGGAGCCCTCTACCAACATATTATACAGAAGTGAAATCCGACCTTTATCATAACAATCTTTGGTAACTACTCTTTCCAAAACTGATAATGGTGGTATATTTCCAGTACTTTTTTGAAATGATAAAATGAAACTTCTTATCTGTAAGTACCTAAAAAAATGACTTTTAGGTATATCAAATGTATTACTCAATTCTTGAAATGACATAAGATTGTCTTCCTTATATAAATCTTTTATACTTTTAATACCTTTTTCTGGCCATGTCTTAAAACCTACATCTACTTTTCCGGGACTAAACTTAAGAATTCCCCATATTGGACAATAGCGAGATATCTCACTTGTATAGGAGACATTCAAATATCTCTGCGTCTCATGCCATACCCTTACCATATTTAAAACCATTGGATTCGTAATATTACCCTTCATTTTCTGTAAAATTTTACGATCTGAATCATATAAATATGATTCCAATGGTATTTTATTCGGGATAGAGTTTTTTTCCATTTCTACCCATACGGGTTGTTCATTAGATGTTGAGAAGAAAAACATAATAGATCTTAACTGGGTAGCAGTATAATACCCTTTAAAATTAGGACATTGAAGCCCCCCCCTATCAAATGGCAAATATAAAAGAGATCATCTAATTCTGGATCTTCTATTGTTCCATATGAATTTAATAATTAGCTTTTTAAGTCTAGAAAACAGATTACTAGGAGGTGGGATCGGAATATTCTGAAATAGGTACAAAAATTTAGGTAAAATATTCATTTTTAAAATATTAATTCTTCCTATTAAAGACAACGGTAAAGAAGCCCATCTTTCAACCAGCGTCACTGTATTCTCAAAAATTGAATTATAATTTTTCGTTACTATGTCTTCCAGTTTTGGAGTAATTTATGTAAAAAATGTAAAAAATTCCACATTATTAAACATATCTACCTTACTGATAGGACTTTTCCTTTCTTCTTCATTCAGCAACATAACTGAAGATTTTGAATTATTGATCCGATACCCTGAGATTTTCCCAAATGTCTCTATGATTTGAATTAAAGCTGGAATGGTTGAGTCTAATTTCTTTAAAAATAATATAACGTCGTCAGCAAATAGCGCTATTTTATGTTCACTGCCAAACATTTCTATACCTTTTATATCCCTTTCTTTTCTGATTGCAATTGCCAATGGTTCAATAGCCAACAGAAAAAGGAGAGGGGAAAGAGGCGATCCCTGTCTACATCCCCTAGAAATATTAAATTATTTTGATATAAAATTATTAGTTAAGACCTCTGTCGAAGGATTCTGATACAACAATTTAACCCATTTGCAGTATTTTTCTCCAAATCCAAACCGAATTAAAACATCAAACAGAAAATCCCATTCCACCCTGTCGAATGCCTTTTCTGCATTTAGTGCTAGTACTGCAGTATCTTTTTCCCCCTTTTGTTGATGCAGAAAATTTAGCACTCTTCTTACATTATGGCATCCTTGTCTATTTATCATAAAACCATTCTGATCTATCCCTATGACGTAAGATGCTACAGTTTCTAATCTTCTTGCCAATATTTTGCTCAGGATTTTAGTGTCTGAGTTTAGTAAACTTATAGGTCGAAAATTTTCACATTTATTGTTAGGTTTTCCTGGTTTAGGCAATAAGGTAATTATAGCTTCATTCAAAGACATAGGAAGTTTATTCTCCGCAAAGGCTTCTACTAGCATGTCTAACATAGGTCTTACTAATTTATCTTTAATTTTTTTATATATATCTATGGGGAGACCATCAGGTCCCGCCGCCTTCCCCGCTTTCATCAGATCGATCGCCTCTACCACCTCTTGTAAACTAATGTCTTTTCCTATTTCCTCTCTATGTTCTTCTGGTATACTAGGTAACTCCAAATTATCCAAAAAAGTTTTTTGTATTTCTGAACCCGAAGTACATTCAGAATTATACAGTTTCATATAATATGATCTAAATAAATGATTAATTTCTTGTGGGTCAACAATGATATTACCATCTGACTCTTCAATCGAATCTACAGCCCTCTCCATTTGCTTTTTTTTAATTTGCCACGCCAACACTTTACCTGTCTTTTCCCCTTGATCATAAAATGTTTGTTTCAGCTTTAATAACTTAGCTACAGTTTTATTTGCAGAAAGTGTATTATATTTAGATCGAAGCATTAATAGCTGTTTATGTTTATCTGCACATATCGAATCACTATGATATACTTCATTTTCCAGCTCTTTAATCTCTTTTTCCAAATCTTGTAACTCCTGTCGAGATTTTTTACTTTTAGAACTACAAAAACTAATAATTTGTCCCCGAATAAAACATTTAAATGCTTCCCACCGAATTCCTGCTGACGTTTCCAATTGATTTGTTTCAAAGTAATTATCAATTTGATTACCCAAGAACTCTACAAATGATGCATCCTTAAGCCAACTTTGCTGGAATCGCCATTTAGGTGGATCTTTAACTAATTTTGAATCGACATACGACAAAGACACTGGTGCATGATCAGAAATGACAATACTAAGGTAATGAAATCTATACATTTTGAAAGCAATTGGGCTGACACAAGAAAGTAGTCTATTCTAGAGTAAGTTTGGTGAGTTGCCGAATAGCATGAATATGCCGTCTGTTTTGGATTAAGATGCCTCCATATATCCACTAGGTTAAGCTCTCCTATAAAATGTAGAATCTGTTTTCTAGAATTCACATGTGCGGTATCAACCCCCGTAGATCTATCTTTTCCTGGATCAAGTGTACAATTCATATCCCCCGCCATTATAACCTGACCTGGTAATGAAGCCACCATCAGAAATATGTTGCTATAAAATTTAGAGTCATCCTTATTAGGGCCATAGATATTTACTAAATTTATTATCTCTGTTACCAATCTTCCCTGAATAATCACAAATCTGCCAGCTGGGTCCTTAATAACATTATTTACTCGAAATGGCACAGCTTTATGTATTAATGTAATTACCCCTCTGGCTTGTGTAGTAAAACATGCCGAGAATACCTGTCCTTGCCACCTTCTTTCAATTTTGATCACTTCCTCCTTAGTCATGTGTGACTCTTGCAAGAATACCACATTTGCCTGTATGTGCTTAATTCTAGTCATCACCTGTTTAATCTTTTTTAGTTTCCCCAGCCCCCTGCAATTCCATGAAAGCTTAATCCCTCCTGTCTGTGCCATTTTTTGTTTTAACCATCCTCATTACCTTGAACCATATATTTGCCAAAATATAAGAGGCCGAACCTAAAATAACTAAATAACATAAAACTAATAACAAAACTAATAACATAAAATATGAACTTACCCCAGCATTTTCCATGCTTCACTGATACCATCTGTATCAGTAACCCCCTTCCATTCCCTACACTCGACTCCTTAAATGGTCTTCTCCTATTTGTTCTGTTGTTCAAAAAAAATGAACACCAACACCTCTATCCATCGTCACCGTTTCAACCTTCTTATCCATTTTTATACCCACATATTTTAACCAAGCCATGACTTAACATGACATCAATAAAATATTATTACCTCAAAGAAAAAAGAAGAAAAAAACACAAGAAATACGCTGACAATCTGTCAGTCTTATATCTCCAAGTAACATCTTTCCAACTATACACATTATATTAACCTAATATCTTCAGACTATTATCTTAAAATAAAGTCAAACTTTCACGTTGTGTCCTTTCTTTTTTTCCCCCAAATATTATAGCAAATGCGCCCTCTTCTGAACCTTAAATGAATTAACTTAAACATCAAATACTTAACTTGTTACCCTTATTAAAACAAAATTAAATATCTACTCTGGGCGAATATAGGCTACAACCTACCGACAAAGAAAATAAACTACCATTTTACATTTAGTCCTCAGTACCCCGCATTAATACCTCAGTTTACTTGTTCTCAATTTGTTGCATCACTTTATCCATTACTTCTGGACTCGATACCTCAGTTCACTTGTCCTCGACCTGCTGCATAAATTTCTACACTTCTTCTGGGCTATTCATAATCACAGTACGGTCTCCATGTGTAAGAAGCAATCGAGCAGGAAAGATTACTCTGTGTCGGTTGATTCCTTTGTCACGCAATTTTTGACGGATAGCATCGTACTTTGTTGCCTGTGAAGCTCTGCCGACAAATCCGGGAAAAAACGAAGATTGGAACCTTTGTATTCAATTGCTCCCTTCCTCTTTGCAGCCTTTAGAACATGTTCCTTCTGTTTGAAATTGAGGAACTTCATTATGACAGTCCTCGGCTGCACTTTACCATCTTGTCCATTTTTTTTACCTGAGCTGGGTATTCGATGAGCTCTCTCTATTATCAATGGCGTAACGCTTTCTCCCAACTCCAAAGTCTCTGTTAGAAACTTTTCCAGAAAAGCACACGCATCCGATCCCTCTTCTTTCTCCGGCAAGCCAACCAACCTAAGATTATTCCTCCTACTTCTGTTCTCCAAGTCGATTACCTTATCAGCCATTGATTTCATCTGTTTTTCCAGCGTATCATTTCTGACCTTCAGTTGGACTATTTCGTCCTCTGTCCCTGAAATTCGTTCCTCCGCCTCTGTCAATCTCTCTTTGACATCCCCGACCGCCGAAAGAATTTCATCCACCTTGCCGCTTACTTGTCTTTCCATTGCTTTAAAGGCCTTCATCATCTCCGCGTTACTAGGATTCTCGTTTGAGGCCTCCCCCCCTTCATCCTCCGTCTCTTCGTGCTCGCTCAGGCTTTCAGGTTCGGATGGCATAATTTGTGATTCCGCTTCCAATCTCCCTTTATTTTTTATCTTTTTCTTCGACGGCATTGTTTTAGTATTCGCTTTAGCTATTCCACCAACTTAAATTAAGTATCTTAAGTGGTTTTAGAAGGATTGATTCTAACCTAATGCACAAGGGTTGAAATCTGCGACTTTTCACGCCACCGCCATAACCGGAAGTCGAAAACGCCGTTTTTATTCCAGAAAACGATCATTTCTAAAAACTCCGGCCAAAGTGGAGATTTCTGAAAACGCCGGTTATATGTTGTCGTGTCAACTGGGAGAAACGGGGTTTTAGGTTCTCTCTTGTCGATTCTGAGGATTCTGATTGGCTTGCATGGCTTTATCCTTCTCCCTACACTGCCGCCCATAGGTTTAGCATAGTTATAAAGGCGCTCGACGGCGTATTTATGCGGGTTGTGTGCACGATGGGGGAGAAATATTCGTTTCTTTAAATACCCGGCTATGTGTAAATGTGGCCTAAATTTGCCGGAAGTGGTCTGGGTTTTCCCAGGCTATGTATTTTGACCTGATTCTTCTAAAATGGCTGACCCACGTTTGCATGTAAGTGATTTAAATATTTATTAACATTTTTACATAATTGACTTGTGTAGCTTATAGATAAGGTAACATCTTGATGTTATAAACTAAAAATAGCTAGACACATGCATTTTTTTTCTCCATGTAAAGTGTAAATAATTCACAAATCTGTTAAATATATTAAGATAGATATAAACCTCTCACAGCTCCTTCGCTTCTCGTAATTTTTTATTTTTTTCTGGTATTCCCTGGATATAAACGGTTAAGGTAAAAGTAAAGTAAAGGTGTCACTCATTTTATTAGTGGAACATAGACAAACAGTATTATTTTAAAAGCTTGTTCACTCATACTTATTTGTCTTTGTGTTAGGAAATTCTGAGATTTCTGAATTAGAAACAGCTCTCATAAGATCTCCAGTTGATCTTGATTTCCTGGAATTTACATGTCGTCAAGAAATGTCTTATTTCAGACCCTGTCAAGACATGTTGATGTGCCATCTCAAGTCATCCAGGCCCTGCAGGAGCTCTTTTCACTTGTCAGACAGCAAATCGAATATTCAGCCCCACAGACAGAAGTAACTACTTTGGCTGGCAGGACAGGGCGTCCGAAATATAACATTGAAATGGAGACTTTGTCTGAACTTTGCGAACTAAACTTCTCTGTACACTACATTGCAAAACTTCTGGGCGTTTCATGTCACACTGTCAGTAGACAAATGAGAGAGTTTGGTCTATCCACAAAAAAATACAGTAATCTCAGTGATCAAGACCTCAATAGATTGGTTGCCCAGATTAAAAATGAAATGCCCTGGATTCCGAATGGTCAAAGGCAGGCTTCAGTCCATGGGGATTCACATTCAGTGGAGAAGAGTAGCTGCTTCGATGCACAAAGTGGATTCAGTAGGAGTCCTGTCCAGAATGTATGGATTGGGATGTGTGGTACGCCGCACATATTCTGTGAGAGGACCCCTGTCTCTCTGGCATGTGGATACTAATCACAAGTTAATAAGGTTGTGCCATTGTCCATTGTCATAATACTTTTGAGTATTTCTTATTTATTAACATAAAATGTTAAGATCTTTTGGTTATGAAACATTAATAGTTAAAGGCCTAAGTTCACAGACAAGGCTTAGATTAAGTCAGGTTTAGGCCTTAGTTCAATTATGGTATTTAAGTATAGCTTTTAAAAACAATGGCACTGACATTTTAACCCTCTGGGGTCTGAGGTGTTTTCTGGGTCCTGGAGGTGTTCTGACATGCTCTGACATTTGTGCTTATTTCTGTTACTTGTGACATTTTCATGGCTAAAGTCTTATTACACTGTATTCAGCACAAACTCTGCTACAATAATATATCAGCAGAATGTATGTAAAAGTTTGTAGTTTTGTGATAATTGTAGCAATACTGACTTTGAGTATAAATTGGGGAAATTAGCACTCAAATGGGAAATTAAATATTCATGGGTTTTGATGAATATTATTTGCATACGCCCCAAAGTGGTTCCAAATATGGACTTGTTCCGTCTTGACTATATGAATATGTATCAGGATTACTCATGACAATAATTCATATAGAGAGAGGGAATGATTTTAATCAGTCGCATTTAGCAATACAACTGTAACCACCACTGCGTATGACATATAATATTTGCATCAACACTTCGATCTGTTTAGTTCTTGGCAAGCCAAATCACATCCATATGGCCATAATGGATATAACTTACCTCCCAAGGGACCAGATATAGAATATTTAATTATGCAATGTTTAACAAAGGTTTAGTGGAGCGTTTAAGGTAGCATAGATCTTGCGTTTTCATTGACATTCAGATTTATGGATTCATAAACACATGTGAACTCAGACAAAGATTAAATGAAGTTTAATAAAAGACACATTAAAGTACGTACACGATCAATCTTAACAATATGCATAAACAAGACAAATGATTATAAAACGATTACGTAGCATGTATATATAGTAACACGATATTAACCAAGAGATGGAGAGAGAGAGAGAGAGAGATATGAGAGAGACGAGAGAGAGAGAGATTACACAGTTTAAGGAATACTTTCAATAATCAAGAGACCGGAGGATTCTCAGACAACCTTAACTAGCTTTGTTTCAAAGATCAGATTTGGAATTAGCCTACTGTGTTTGTCGTTGGAAAGTCGTCTGGTGCTAGCGCTGTTTCTTTTGGAGCCTCGCGGGTTTCCGGGTTGCGTCACGTGGTCGTTTGGAACCGGGTGGAAACGCAATACACACCACTGCACACTATATTCTTCTGTTAACTGGCCCTCCCTTCACAATCGCCGAAAAATTCATTGGTTCACCTTCATTTATAAGACCCTTCTCGGCGGTTCACCTCCTTACTTAGGTCACCTGCTGCAGCCAAAGACTGTCACTTATAATACTCGATCCTCAATTCATTTTCAATTAAGCATTCCCAAAAACAACTCTGCCTTTGGTCTAGCATCTTTTCAATCTGCTGCCGCTCGCGATTGGAACACGCTGCAAAATATTATCAAACTGGAGACATTCATTTCAATTGCATCATTCAAAACTATTATATCATCCTTGTTCACGGATATATGCAGCTGCTTCTCTACATAGTTATTATAATTTTTTTTTTTTATTTTTTTTTTTTTTTATCATCCATTATCACTTCTATGTACCTATACACTTAGCTGGTTATAAGTGTCTGTTGTCTACTGTGTTGTGTTTTAAACTGTATCTTGTATGTATTTAATGTATTTATTTTAGCCCTCCTTCCCTTTCCCTAAGTGGTTATTCCACTTGTCAGGCCGCCATTGTAAATAAGAACTTGTTCTTAATGACTTGCCTGTAAAAATAAAGGTTTAATAATAATAATAATAAAACGCTAGGCTTTTCGCTCGTTAAAACGCTGGATCACGGAAGTAGCTTTAAAACTTGTATAAAAATAAAGACTTAGTCTTAGAAACGGAAAGTAAACGGAGAGCAAGGCTCTCTGAAGCGAAGTTGAAGTTTAGCAGTTAGAGACGCTAGCCGTTTAGACTAGAACTAGAGACTAGAGTGGGAGGACTAGCATTGTAGAGCAGAAGTGAAGAAGAGTGAGCTTCTTGGGCTCGCCTCCAAAATATGAATGAAACTGGAGCACGCCCATTCTGAGCCTGGGAGCCAATCACGAGTGGGGATTTTGTGGCGCCAAGATCTAGGGCTGCACGATTAACCTTTATCGCATCGATATTGAGGTTTTAACTCCCGCGATAACCTAACCTCAGGAGTCTGAGGTTTTTTCCCCCGCCTCTGACATTTGAGTGACAAACCTATTAGCCAATCAAAATGGTCGAATCTCGCGTTCCTGGCTTGCTGGCCAATTAGAAATGGCAATGGAAGCAAGGTTGTATGCACTATGCAGTGCACCGGCTTTCTGTCAGCAGCAAAGCAGCTAACACACATATACTGTCTATGCACACAACGTGTCGTGTACCAAAGCTTGTAATTGTGCAGAAATGGCCGAAGGCACTTCTTCGGTGACGGGAGAAGAAGCGGGGGAGGACTTTGTTAACAAGAAGGGTGGTACTTCAGCTGTTTGGACTTATTTTGGATTCGCGAAGAACGACGTGGAGCAAAAGAGTGCTAAATGTAAAATATGTCGACGTGCCGTGGCCAGATCCAGAGGAAACACTACCAATCTATACCAGCATCTTAAAAATCACCACCGACAGCAATATGATGCATGCACAAAAAGTGTGGATGAAGACGAAGCCACGACTAGCCATGGAAAAAGTAAGCAACCAAGCATTGAAACTGCATTCGCTTCTGTTACGCCATATGAAAAGTCCTCAAGAAGGCACATTGAAATCACGACGGCTATAACACGTTATATCGCAAAAGAAATGATTCCCCTGAATACAGTCTCAGGGGAAGGCTTTCAAAATCTCGTTCATATACTAGACAGACGATATGTGGTTCCATCCAGAACCTACTTCAGTCAAGTCGCGGTCCCACAAATGTATGCGGAATGTAGGGGGAAGTTGGAGGCAGAACTCCGAAGCATTGGATATTTTGCAACAACGTCTGATTTATGGTCAAGCAGGACCACTGAGCCATACATAAGCCTTACATTGCATTTTATTGACGATGAGTTTCACCTGAAAAGCCGTTGTTTGACGACAACGTACTTCCCCGAGGAGCACACTGGAGAAAATATAGCCAGCGCAATAAAGGAGATCTTAATGAGTTGGGGCTTGTGCGAAAAGAATCAAACATGCATCACTACTGACAACGCAGCAAATGTCATCAAAGCGGCTGAACTCAATGATTGGATGAGGCTGCAGTGTTTTGGCCACAGGCTCCACCTGGCTATTGGTAAGATTCTCTCCTTTTCTCCCATAAGTCTTGTTCTTGTGTGTGTGTGTGGGCTGCACGATTACATTGATTAAGCGCGCCTCACAATATCGTGCGATACTCATTAACTTAAGTTTTACTGTTAGAAATTCTTCAAATGTTTTCTATATAGTGGTTATTTATTTTTTATATAGTTGCTGTTTTTTGTTGCTTATATAATGTAGATTTATGTGATTAAACTGTCAATCTTACAGGTCTGCTTTCTCTCTCTTGTTTTTTTTCATAAGAGAATTCAGTGAAAAACAAACCACGGGTCAAGCGAGCAACGGGCCTCTGCAAGGAACTAGTGGGACATTTTTCACACAGCTGGAAGAAGAAGTCGAAACTGATGGATGCCCAGAAAGAACTGAAACTTCCAGAACACAAACTCGTCACTGAATGCCAAACAAGATGGGGTTCAAGGCAAAGGATGGTGGATCGCGTGTTAGAGCAAAGTAAAGCACTGACACAGGTACTGTCAGACGACCGAAAAACCAGACACCTGGTACCCACGTGGCAGGACATAGAAGTCCTGGAATCCATCAACAGTGCCCTTAAACCTCTCCAAGAGTTTACAGACATCCTCTCAGGTGAAGAGTATGTAAGCGTGTCCTACCTCAAACCCGTCCTGTATCTGCTGAAAAACACAACTCTGGCAGCCAAAGAAGAGGACACTGACTTGACGAAAACAATTAAGTCAAAAATCATTGCATACTTGGAGAAAAACTACAATGACCCAGACACACAAGAGCTGCTGGATGTCACATCTCTTCTGGACCCAAGATTTAAAAAAGATTACATCAGTCCAGAAAACGTGACACGCATTGAAGACCGAGTGAGGGTTGAGATGGAGGAGATTGCACGAACGGTAATAGTATTATCATGTAATTGTACTTCAAAATATTTAGCAAAGAATTAAAGGAGCTATATGTAATAAAAAAAATTAAAAAAACACCACTTATGTCACACAGATACTTAGGAATGAATAATGTTAATATAACATGATCTCACCAGTAATGGTACAGGCAGAATATTTGCGTTTAAAAAACTTGTTTACGGGGACAGAAATGTAGTTTATGTTGTGTTTTTATGTTTTGCCAGGAGACCCCACCCATTGTGGTCTATTTTTAATTCAAGTGCAGTGCTCGTTATGGCCACTATTTTACATTCATCTCCTTTATGCATTATTGCTGTTTTATGTTTTACAGGAGAAAAGGCCTCATGTTAGCAACACAGGGGCAACTGAGAAGAAGGGATTGCGCTCAGTGGGCAGTTTGTTTACCAAACAGACACCCTCTGCTGCTGTGCGGGTAGAGGCTGTCATCGACGCTGAACTTAACAGCTATTTGATGGCTCCAGTCATTCCCGGAGAAAGTGATCCCCTGGCTTGGTGGAAAATTCACACTGTGAATTTCCCAATACTAAGCAGACTGGCTCGAAAGTATTTGTGTGTGACAGCAACGAGTTCGCCCTCAGAACGTCTTTTCAGTGCCTCAGGAAACATCGTCACATGTGAGCGGGCCTGTCTCAAGCCTGAAATGGTAGACATGTTGGTGTTTTTAGCAAAAAAACTCTAAAAATGTAACACTCTGACAGGAGTTTTCATATTTGCATATGAGTTTTCATATGTTGTTGTTTTTTTATTTTACTTTAAAATGATTGTGTGCAATATACAACCGTTTTATGTTTGGTGATTGTCCATTTTTTCTTAAAGTGAATTTACAATGTTTCAAGTGGATTTCCAGTATGTCTTGTTATTCTATGCCATCAGAGCATTTTTTCGGTGCCAGTGACAACATTGTCACATGTCTCATGCCAGAATTGTAGACATGTTGGTGTTTTTAGCAAAAGAACTTTGAAAATGTAACACTGTGACACAGTTCTCAATTTTGCACTTACAATGCAGCTGTTTTATGTTTACTAAATGCCAGTGGGTTGCAGTATTGCTATATTTATTTTTTCTAATTCCAAGTCTAATAAGAGATTGTATTATTTATTTTTCAATTTTAAAGTTTAATGGGTTAGAATTGTTCACTTTTTCTCAAAGTAAATTTAACATTTGTCAAGCTAATTCCCAGTGTGTCTCATTATTCTATGCCATTAGAGCATATTTTCAGTGCCAGTGACAACATTGTCACATGTGAGCGTGCCTGTCTCAAGCCAGAAATGGTAAATATGTTGGTGTTTTATAGTAAAAAACCTTTAGTGTAGCACTCTAACATAGTTTCTGATTTTGCACTTTCTTATCTTGCAGAAGGCTGGATAAGGTGTTGTTTTTAATTGTTACTGTCATTTATTTTAAAATGTGTGCATTGCAATATAACAGTTAGTTTCATGTTCAGTAAATGGCAGTGGACTACAGAATTATTTTGTTTTTCTAATTGTAAATCTAATAAGAATTCATTTTCTATTTTTCAGTGTTTAAGATTGTTAAATTTAAAAACAAATGACCAAGTGGTTAAGTTGATTTCCATTATGTCTTCTTATTCTTTGGTATTTAGGTTCAGGTATTTAATAATCACGAAGCATCAATCTCATTACCTCAATCACTATGTATGTAGTTTATTTAACCCTCTGTGTCGTAAAAGTAACAAATTTTATTCATAATTTTAGGTTTTATGCACTTAAAAGTATCGAACGCAAAAATCGAAAATCGCACCGCAATCGCAATATTTGTCAGAAAAACCGCAATTAGGTTTTTTCTCAAAATCGTGCAGCCCTACCAAGATCCCCTTTGTCTGTGACGGAACGCCTATTCAGCGCGTGGGGAGAGGTCAGAGTTTTATTCTAACATTATTCTGCACATCAGTAAATGTTTAATAATGCATAATAGGTTGTTTCTCAAAGCAGATTCGGAATCGTCTAATTTTCTGGTTTACAACCATCCCAAATTCGATATTGTTAGATCATGCTAAAGAGAACTATATTGATTTTTAGGTATTATGCGTTTCTACTGGTTGTTTTAATCCGGAAAACGCGCATTCTACGTCAGATTCTGCATGCTTGTTAATCGCCGTTTCAAACAGAATGTTGCATTCTCACAAAAAGCGTTTTCCTCACTTTTAGAGTTCTCGTGCGTGTGGCTCTGTTTCTTGCCCCACTGTGTGTGTGTGAGCCAAAGGGGCGCGCAGTTGACCTGTTTAACCTAAAAGTTGTAAAACATGTGGTTAGTGTGTGTGCGTTCGGCTTTAGAACAATACATGAATGGAACTTTCACGGCGGGGAGTCCGTGCTTGAAAGACCCCAGACGCTGTGGGCATCGTTACTGGACGATAAATTAAATTAAAAACCCCAGGATACCTCACCTTATCTAGGCAGAGAATCAACTAAAAGCTTTCAGCACGCGTTAATGTCTCTGGCAAAAGGGAAGAAGACACTATGGAGTGCATTAAATCACAAAGTCTGTGTTTTGTCTAAGTTTAGAAAAATGTCAAGAATGCTTTTAGTCATGCAACAAGTTAACAAATAGAAAATGTATGCTTTATCTATCACCATCTGGCAATGGTGCTACATAATTATGTTTATGCGTGGTTTGTGAAAAAAACAAAATTTGTCACTGAAATAAGGTCATGAAACCCATACTGATTATTTCTTCACAAGACTTTTGAAAATTGTATCATGTAGCCTAGAATATTTGCTCCAAAACTATGTGAAAATCATCCTGCATACTCATTCAGATAAGACAATATATTGATTTAAAATTGGTAAGACATGTTTTGTGTAAGAAAGCTGTATGCGAGGAGGCGTTAACAACCCATGCATATTGAGTGTTTCCCACCTGAGAAAGACAAAGCCATAATGGCCCTATTAGGAGCTCTCAGGCACTATCATTATGAGGCACAAAGAATGACTGCATTTAAAAATAATGGCTTTTGGGGATTTATTTACAACACAACATAGTCCAAAGATACACAAAAAAGGACAAATCACATTATTGAACAAACTGATCACACCTTTGTGCCATTCCTGAAACATAGGTGTCATACATACCTATCATTTCCATGTTGTTTGATTTTTCATTTTACCATGTAGGCCTACATGTACAGAGAATCATGTGAATGTTTAAGTCAGCAGGGGGCTGTTCCATAAACCAAGATTAGAGTATAAGCCAGACTTATTTTGGTTAGTCAGACTTATTGTCGGTTGATTCTGTTTCATAAAGCAAACTTAAAATAGTTCAAACTCAGTTACCCTGGCAACTTATGCTGGGAAACTAGCCTGGTCCAGGGCAGGCTAACTGTCAGGCTAAGCCTCAGTTGTTACACAGATCCTCTAACACTGACCAATAGGAACACAATTACTGACAATCTCTCATACCATTATTTGACTTTATTAACCACTATAAGTCCAAAAATAAATATACAGTAAAGAAAATCAACTTAAGGCTACAATGATAAATATACATATATATATATACATATATATATATCCTACAGGTTTACTTTTCTTACTGGCTGAATGTTTTGTGATTTAATTAGATAGTTTAAAAAATTTATGAAACACAACATTTAAAAGAAATAATTACAAAAGCACAGTATACATTTAAACTGGTAAGATGAATCTGAGCTTAGTAATTGTATTAACCTACACTTGATTTACCCCATTACAATAGTCCCTTTACAGTTATTATCCTAAAAATACACTAAATTGAATGGTTTAAAATTCTAAGGCACATCTAATGTCCAACAACCAATATTTTAGCATATATATATATATATTTTTTATGTACTTTATTATGTCTTTCAATTCAAATACATTTAACACAATTATACAAATGGATAGTTCATTTAAAGACATAATATTTCCCCCCGATAAATCTTATTTTTCCTTCTACTTTTTTCTTTTGTGATAATACCCACCAACACCTAAAAACTATTAGAACAACAACCATTAAGTACATAGTTAGACACTTTTACATATGAAAAAAAATGGAAAAAATAAAACATTCACATATTTATATCAAACTCTTATAATGACACATAATTCATAATAAGTTATTAAAGTAATATTATTTAAATATTAAATAAGTAAATAAATAAAATAACAAATAACTAGAATTAAGGGAGGGAAGGTTATTTAGTTATAGGCTAATATGTATTCCTTTATTTTATGGAATATTCTTTGATTTTAGAGTTGCACATATCTTCAAAATGTGAAGTACAAAATGTATACTTTTGCTCTTAATTTCATGTTATCCTCTCCATAATGCACTGTATAAACTAAATCTAACCAAACATTCTTGCTTTCTCCAAAAAAAAAAAAAAAGATTGCTTTAAAAGCTGTAATTCTCAGCATTCTAATTAAATAAGTATAAGTCATCTTTTTTAAGTAGCTTAGGTCCTAAACTCAAAACTATATATTTTGTATCTTTATTATATTTGGTTTCTTAAAAATTTCTTCCCTGAATTAGGCCTACGTCTGTTCAATTGTTTTATTATAAGTATAAAATATATGAGTTTAATGAGATATAAGTTCACTGCAACTGATCCAACATCCTAAAGATAAATTATTATAATTAGAAGATATTTCTGGTGTTATAAAATATCGCATAGCCTATTAATTTTCAAAGCAAAATGTATATTAGTCAGAATTATTGCGCTCCGATTTGGCGCGCATGCGCGCAGCAGCGCGCTCGTTCAATGTGAAGTTTACAGCAAAATGGAACTATTTGCACGACTTTCTAAGATTTTCAGATGGAGAATATTCCTGTGAAATGTAAGTTTTGCAAACACCATGTCTCAAACGCATAAAACAGCACAAAATATATGCAGTTTGATGGTGGATCGATTTGATCTATGATCGACCTCCAGGGCTGCTTAAGAAACGCGTGCACACGCAGTTATCTAGACTAGATAAACCTGGATCAAATTAGTGGGATTGCGTGAACTTGAATTACCTTTTATGAAACCGCTTTAGCCCCAACTTATTTGTTAGGTTTATTCAAGTCGCGTTTTGGACTTTAATCCCCGCTTTTCTAAGCGGCTTTTATGGAACAGCCCCCAGGACTCCATCAGTGGTCTCTCATCTGGTCCCTGTAAAATCATCTGGTCCCTGTAAAAAAAAAAAACAAAAAAAAAAACAACTGTGAACATGGTGATATCAAGATAAACTATAGGGCTGCACGATTGTGGGAATCCATTTTTAGATTTTTAAAATTGGGTAAAAATTGCGGAAAAAAAGAAAAGCCTATGTAATGAACACCTTGTTGTGTCTTGTAGGCATATACGTGCAGTGCTGCTTACAATAATAATAACAAGCCTATAGCAGCTAGGCAGCCTATAAATCGTTAAACACTTCAGTAACACTACACTAGAGTAAAAATTGATTATCATATGTTACTTCAAATGTTTACAATTGTTATGACGTTATAAAATGAGATTGGAGTAAAAACATGCGTTTTGCTTTTCAAAAAGCAACTGACTCAAACAGACAGTACGTGCAAGAGAACATTTACTGAAGCGATGGAGCCGCTGAATGTTAAGTTTATGCAAAAATAACTCTAACTAATATAATTCAGAATTATTTCTTACCTTAAAATCTTTGTCTTCAAATCGCGTTCTTCTTCTACGGATGTAAATCCAATAAGCTCGCGCGCGTCTTCCAAACTCGGCAAACAGCAGAGGACTGATGAGGTTAGGTGCATTATTTTTGAGGTAATGAGCGCGATTTGCATGTCTATATATTTTGCGCGTGTGGGTGTGGTCACATTAAAAATAATGAGCAAGGTTTTGAGAAACTGGATGTCTTGTTGGTGTTATACAAATGACTTAAACAGAGAATATTTGTTTTCTTTTTGAATCAGGTAATTTAAAACTACACACTTAAATGTTTATAAATATATAGAGCTCATAAATGTGTGATAAGTATTCGCTGAGTTTTGTTTATGTTTAGGGACGTGCTCAAGAAAAAAAGTTCACGAGACGGAGAGGCAGAAAGCACACCCTGTTTATTTTCTTTATTTTACAAAAGCACAACGTTTTGTTTAGATTGTAAGTGGACACATACAAAAGACATCTCACAGATTCTTTTTCCATATTTCTTAAGTCTGTATGACCATACATGACGGAGTATTTTAAAGGTATAGCGGAGGATTTTCTTTTTCCGGGTGGGTAGCCTATACTATTGGTCCACCTAAGTGTCAATCATTCTGGTGATATGTTTACGTAAGGCCGTTCACACGCTGGCGTGCGCTAAAAGCACAGGTTGGGCTTCCCACTGATGCCGCAGTCGCGAAGATTCTACGAGACAGGTAAGGTTTGTCATGCTATTTGGAGAAATCCATTTAAAATCACTGCTAGTAGGCGTTCCCTCTCGGGAGCAAATAGAGTGTGCGCATGTGCATTTTTAAAAAAATTGGAGAGGGCGGGTCTTTTCTAAAATTAGGAAAGATCCTCCGCTATACCTTTAAGTCTATGTTGCAGGGTAGGAAATTAACTTTTTTGTCCACCAGCCACAGTGGCTGGTGGATGCCCAATTTTACCAGCCACTTATATTTTTTACCAGCCACTTTTTCCGGAATTCAAATTGCAAGAAAGAAATTGCTTCAATACGTTTTTTATTTATTTCAGGGTACCCCCAGGATCCTCCAGCTTAAATTCAAGGCTTTTTAAGACCTTTTTAATACCATTTCAAATTAAATTCAATGCCAACTTCGTACCCATTCCAACATAAGTATGAGGGGAAAATGTCAAACCTGTATACATTTTAAACCCTGGAAAATAATTATGTAGGCTACTATGTAGGCTACTTGAATTAAATAAAACATTTTATTTAAATGATCAGTCATATTTAATACATACGCAATGTGTTGTAGTGCGCTTGGTGTGTGTAGGCCAGTGTTCATTTTGGCAACCATTTTTGATTCAGTCTTAGTCTTCATCTTCAGACGAAAATGCTTATGAATGCAAACTTTTAGTCATTACTTTTAGTAAACTGCAGTTACTTTAGGTAGCTATTTTATATGTAGTCTTTAGACAGAAAATGTCATAATTATTCTCTCTAGGCCATTCAATTAAGCTTATGATGATAAATTATTTACATTGCACTCTTTAGCAGTAGCACTTGTGCAATTCTACATATCCCTTTTCCTAAGTTCCTCTCTTCCACTTAGACTGCAGTCACACCTTTTCCATTAAGGGACAATATTCGCCCCCTTTAATACATTTTTTCATTTAATTTTTAACCTTTATAATACCTTTTAAAAATAAATAATGCTTTAAATAAAACAATGTTCAATAAATATGCAATGTTAAAAAACGTTTTAAATATTAATAAAAATATTATATTAAAATAGCCAGTAGGTGGCGGTCATCGAGTCATTCATTCATTGAATCTCACGATTCGTTCAAAGCCACAGATTTCGTTGCAAAATAGAGCAATAAGCCTGACTACTGTTTTAAATGCAGTACATCACTTAAATGTTACCCTTTTTTTTTACTGTTGTATAAAATCAATGTCACATTTGAAATCGTGTGGATATTCGGGAAACATTGCATTCTTGCTCATATGATCAACATTAAAAACACTGCTGGATATCAGCCTGCATTTTGATCGCAGATTTAGTCGCACAAACAGCGCAAGCGGCTCGTGACAGAACACAGGCCGACTGAATGACACTTTAATTTAAGTAGAAAATCTCAAATAAAGATCGCTGAACTCCAGCTTGTCTGTGTTTTCAGATAATCCGCGCTTCAGCATTGTAGAGCGCGCGCGCGCATGGTTAAAAATAATTTCCCTTTCTTCTGCACCAGCTCAGCTCAGCTATATATATATACACTTTTTATTTTATTTTTATTCTCAGCTTAGCTATGTGTATAAGTTATACAGTATAACGGTCTCTTCAGCGCCGTGACACAGCGCTGAAAACCAATCAAAAGAGTTACTCGACAAAAGTGTATTATTGTTACTTAGCAACCGCATTCTTTGACAAAGGCTGTCCAATCCGTACAATGAAATCACTCGCAGCATGTGTTTATTGGTTACTACTTAATACATTAGATGTTAAGTAAATGTAAAGACGCGTTTATGCGCGTCTGGTGGTCCTGTCCTGGTCCCTCGGTGGATGCGAATTTTTGCGAACTGTATTCGCTTTTGGTGCGAACGCAGCATTATTATAATCCACCCGCCACTGTGGCTGGTATACACGGCAAAGTGACCCGCCACTTTGAAAAAGTACCCGCCCTCGGCGGGTGGCGGGTGCTAATTTCCCACCCTGCTATGTTGCTGCTATGTAAAAAAAAAAACAGCAAAACGCGCCCGCGCGTTTGCCGACCCCAGAGGGTTAAGATAGATCAGTGCAGTTAAAACCGCTAAAACATGAACTTTAGTCTGTGGTTTAAAGCTACACTGTGTGATTTTTACCCCCATCTAGCGGTGAAAAGGTATATGACCATCCAGTGAATATTAGTTTCTGTTCCTCTCAATTCCGTTTTAACCCCTACGGTGGCCAATGTAGTCCACGATTACTATAGCTTCCAGTTCAACCTCGTCCATGAGTATTCCTTCAAGTGATGAGATTACTTTAGAAAACTATTATAATTTGCAGTAATTTAATTTGTCAGTTAACGTATAGGTCAGGGGTGCCCAATCCTGCTCCTGGCGATCGACTGTCCTGCACAGTTCATCTCCAACCCTAATCAAACACACCTGCCTTTAATTTTCAAGTGATCCTGACGTGCTCTGAAGACCTTAATTGGTTGCTCCAGGTGTGTTTGATTGGGGTTGGAGATTAACTGTGCAGGACAGTCGATCGGCAAGAGCAGGATTGGGCACCCCTGATATAGGTTATGACATCTATGTAAAATGAATAATAGTTTTATGTTTTCGTTATTTTTTTACCATTTCATTGCTAGCATCAGCTATCAGGTTCCCAGACGAATGCAAGCTAATCTTAGTAAAGTAACTTTTATCAGTGTTATCGTTATTCTGTCTATTGTACGACATCACTAGCGTAAGGCAAAGTAGAGCGGGGTAAGTTGTCACACGGGTAAGTTGTCACACTGTTCATAACTCCAACACTAGAGACTCAATCTCAAAAATCAAATAGCCATTTTATGTGACTTCTTCTTCTATAGTCAACTTCCTGTTCACATGTGGTCAAGATCACTCTAATCTGAGGTTAGCACAATTTTCTTATTTTTCTGCTTAAAAAGTTTAGAAATTGCACTTTACATTTTATGCAATACAACTTTGTTAGGAATGAATGTTTAAAATTATTATTTTGCACAAAATAGAGGAGACAGTAACGTGTCTTTTGATACTTTAGCTAAAGTGATATGTTGAGCTAAACTTGAGATTTAGCCAACATTAGCACACATGTCAGTATGGGGCAAGTTGTCTCAATGAATTTGGGGCAAGTCGTCACGTATGACAACTTGCCCCTGTACAAATAAACACATAGAACATGCTCAAAAAACATGATAAATTGTGATATGTAATTTATTTCTAATTGCAATAAGGTGTTTGAAGGAAGGAAGGAAGGAAAGGCAGGAATTAAGGAAGGAAAGACAGGAAGGAAGGAAGATGGTTCGAAATTACCAACGAAAGACAGAGCATGGCAGTACACCACCTGACATAATGTTAAAGGCAGTCAGGCAGGTAATGTTGCAGAACAAATCCATCAGAAGTACTGCAAAGGATTTTGACATAAATTACCGTACTCTGACTCGGTATTGTCAAAAGATTACCAGAGCAGAAATTGAAAGTCTTGCCACAATGTGCTTTGATTGAAATGTGCATTGTTTGGATTTAAATAATTGTTTTTCCAGATTCTCCAGGCACGAATGTTTATATTTCCAGTTCTGGTTTGAGTTTAAAAATTAAAATCAATATTCACAATTAAGTAGTTCTGTTTTTATTTTTAGATAATCTAGTGTGACAATTTACCCGCCCTAGTGTGACAATTTACCCACCGATGGGGCAAATTGTCACAAGTGCACTCTCACTATTCAACAGTCTACAACTCCGTAATGAAATAAGATATGAAGATATTATGAATTCAACATATGTGCCCAAGACTTCCTTCTTTCATTTGGTATGAGATGTATACCATTTTGATGTATGGTGCTCTGTAAATGTTAGACAGTTTGAAAAGTGTGACAACATACCCCGCTCTCCCCTACATTGTAGGCTATATCATTTTCTCCGTGAGCAGAGATCAGTTGATGTGACGGAGGTGCGAGGGAGAGGTAGAGGGAAAGGAACGTATTGCTTCCGAAAGGATATCTTGAAACTCCTGATATGTGCCAAGGTGTTTAGTCGGGAAAGTAATGCAGACAGCACAAGCATTTACGACTGGGTAGCATGTGCTATAATGCATTGTGCTATAATGACCATAACGGACGTCACAATCATGCCGACCTTGACAAGACACACGCTGTGTGCAAATCATGTCACACAAAAATAAAATATGCAGGGGGTAATACCACCAACAAGTCTTGACAAGTCTGTTAAGTCTTCGTCGTCGGTTAGGAACCTGGGTGTGCTCTTTGATACCAATCTTTCATTTGAAAGTCATGTGTCTAGTATCTGTAAAACCGCTTTCTTCCATCTTAAAAATATATCTAAATTGCGTCATATGCTCTCAATGAATAATGCAGAACAATTAGTTCATGCGTTTATGACCTCAAGGCTATTGTACAAGATTTTTGTAATCTGGGTGGTTGCCCTGCATGCTTAATAAACAAACTACAGCTGGTCCAAAACGCAGCAGCTCGAGTTCTTACCAGAACCAGGAAGTATGACCATATTAGCCCCATTCTGTCAACACTGCATTGGCTGCCTATTAAACATCGTATAAATTTTAAAATATTGCTGATCACTTACAAAGCACTAAATGGTTTAGCTCCGCAGTACTTGAGCGAGCTCTTAACGCATTATAGTCCTTCACGTCTACTGCGATCTCAAAATTCCGGCCAGTTAATAATACCTAGAATATCAAAATTGACTGCTGGCGGTAGATCCTTTTCCTACTTGGCACCAAAACTTTGGAACAGTCTTCCTAACATTGTCCGGGAAGCAGACACACTCTGTCAGTTCAAATCTAGACTAAAAACACATCTCTTCGGCCTAGCATACACATAACACATTATAGACTTATATAATTTTGACTCTCCATGCAATAGTTTTGGAGTTATGAGTCTACTTTTGTGTACGTGTATAAACTAATCTAAACTAAACTAAACTAAACTAAACTAAACTTCTTCTCCTTTCAAATATAAAATGGAGATCCCCACAACTATGGCCATACAGTATTTTCAGTCACTACAACCTTTTGATCTAAAGCAGAGCTCCAGTGGTGCTGTAAGTAGTGTGCATTCATGGCCAGTTACAAGACTTTACGATAAATAGGGATATTATTTGAATAATATATTAGTTTTTAACTAAATTAGATGAACAATTTTGGGCCATTTTCCATTGGTTTAATATAGCCTTTTTTTTACATTCATTATAACCATTTTAAAAAATGGTAAAAAACTGTTGGTAAAAAACAGTAGTCTGTACCCATTGACTTCCATAGTAGGAAAAAAAAATACTATGGAAGTCAATGGGTACAGACTACTGTTTGGTTACTGACATTCTTCAAAATATCTTTCTTTGTGTTCAGCTGAATAAATAAATTAATACAGGTTTGAAACAACTTGAGGGTGAGTAAATGATGACAGAATTTTAATTTTAAAGTGAACTATCCCTTTAACAACACTGGAGCCGCGATATAAGCTCCCCTCTCGCACCCACTTTTCAGAAAAAGTTATCCCGGAACTCTACCTCAAAACCAAAGCCCAGGTAATGGCGTTAATGAGCCAAGCTCATCGAGTTGCAATAACATGTGATTCCTGGACTTCGGTCGCATGTGACAATAACGGCACATTACATTAGCGATGACTGGAAGATTTTGTCTCATGTGCTGCAAACGAGAGCCGTTTATGAGTCTCACACGGGTGCTCATCTGGCAGAGCTACTGTCTCATGTCATGGATGAATGGCAGCTATCACATAAGGGATTGTTGAGTTCACGCGCGTGATCATAGGTAACTAAACCTATGCGCGTGAACTCGACAATCGACTACTTTGGACTATGACCGAAAACAGGATGTAAATACAGGTATTTGCGCTGGCTGAAATAACATCATTTTTATTCATATCTTTCACATCTACTGCAGTCAGATTCACCCGTGTTCACTCTGAAGGAATCGTCTAACATGGCTGGGCACTTGTAATGAAACATTAAGGATGTTAAGAGGCTAAAAGAAGGTTTAAAACATGCCCCATTGAAGTCAACAGGGTGCAAATTTTAAAAAGAGGATAATACGGTGTAGCCAACACCGATTTTTGTCGTTGTTTCTCTGTATTGACAGCACTCCAAATTTACAAAAAAATGAGCTCAATGTTAAAATTGACCGGAGTTCTTCTTTAAGAGAAACTTCACTATTGTGTTTGACGTTTAATTACACATTTTAAATAGCAAATGCTGAAATCATCAGAGCATAACGTGTAAATGATGGTAATGAAATTAAGGGCATGTAACGTTGCACTTATGTTGGCAAAAATACGTCATGAAATACCAAAAAATTACGAATAGCCTAGATTATTATAACCTTGAGGTCGTAGGCTACTGACGTTGTGAGTTATCAACGCAATGAAATTATGGATATATGCAACGTCATTTACGTTGTCAGTCATGAAATTAACGTTACCCAAAAGTACGAATACATTATGTAACGTTACCTGTTAACGTTACGTGCCGTTGTGTGTTAGCTGGGATAAACTAAAAGTATAATGAAAATCTAGTATATTAAATATGCGTTTAGCAAAATACTCTCTAGAATGGCTTCCATGGCTTTTCTGAGGTATATTTAACAGGTTGAAACAGCACAACGAGACACGTATTCTGTATTCTACACGGTAAGGTTTTGCCTATTTTATATTCGTTCCTACGACATATTAACGTTAATTCATAAATTTACCTCGTTTTAATCGTGGCCACACATTAAAAAAAATATTATCTCGTGGCCGCATTGTAAGTTAATTCCTTCACTCATAATAATTAATGAGGGAACGTATAGGCCTACAACACGGCCACAATTTAATCAAATGAGCGAACAAATTAATAAGTGAAGTGAATTAATTAATTTGTGGCCGCGAATCGCGATAAATTATATTTTTGACCGCATGTCATGTGCAGATGCAGTAACTTTAACTGTTATGTTTTACGGACACCCGCACGTGACTAGCTGACAAAAATATATTTATCGCGTCCACTAACAACCCTGTGTAATATGTAGTTCACTCCTAATTTAATAAGCATTTTCATAAAAACAAGTAAGAAGTTCAAGCTTACCTCAGGAACTGGAGTTCATGGTCAAGATCTTGATCCAAAATGGAAGTTTCTCGAAGGTGGCACGAGTTGTAAGGGCGTGCTTTGTGGGGTTTCCATACGTATTTATGCAGGAGCCGCTCATACAACTAAGAAATGTATGTTGCCTGAACTACTCTGATTAAACAGAGTAGTTGGGAACAGGTAAACTTAATATCTTAGTTATAGTCAACAAATTAGTTGAAGTGACTTGTGAAAATGAGTTGAGCAAAAGCCTCGAATCCTTTTTTACAGTGTATAATTTGCTCTGTATACTATATATTTTTTTACAGTCTATGGTATAGTGACGTGAAATGCAGCAATTAGTAAAAACTAATTTTTGCATATAAATTGCAGATAAATACAATTTTAAAAAATATTATGACAGATTTTAAATTTTTGGGTGAACTAACCCTTTAAAACAGCTGAAACGGTCAAAACGGACAATATAGTGTAGAAATCATCAGGAACATCCAAGGCACTCTCTTTGGAAAAATGAAAAAGCCTTTATTTCTATGGCTTGGTCATAATCAACACTATTAAAACACTCCGACGCGTTTCGGCATACAAGCCTTCGTCCGGGAGTCACTACATTTCAAAAACAGGAAGAGCATACCTGCCAACATGTACGCATTTTTCGTACTCGGCACGCATTTTGACCCATAAGTACGCTTGTACGATTGGCTGCTCTCTGGGTACGCATTTTGTTGCTTATCGCATTTCGCCGATTTCAGTTTCTATGCAATCTATGATGCTGATTCTGCCGCTGAGCCACAGTGTTTAAGTGGAGTGAAAAGCTTTCGGCCAATCAGAGGGCTGCATGTTAACCCGCCGCCCACCTACCCCTCTTGTTTACATGCTTCGCGATCAGCGCTCAATTCAGTGCCTCAAGCAAGCCAAACTAGCCGGATAAGATACCTAGCCAATAACGCACCTAAAAGCTGTCGCAAAGAACCGGCAAAAGTAATGATTACAAATAATGTCAAATATAGAAAGGAGACATTTTAATTGTTTATTAATAAACAAGTGTTTCCTGTATCAGTGTCGTGTCGGCTGAAAAGATGAAGTTGAAGATGCTGTCTCACGATCTTCACAGTAGTGAAGGCGCCAGAGAGAAATGCACATTTTATACGGATTACATAAGCAGAGAGCAGTCTGTTTTCTTTCGTTTTGAATTGTTCTGTTTAAAAGTAGCAGCTAGACAGGTATGCGAGTCAAGTAGACGCTGAGTTTCGGTTGCTTTATGAGGCGAGCTCTAACGTTAGTTGACGCCGGCGCCTCCGTGTCGTGATTATCTCTTGTTTTCTTGTTTACTTCTTATTTATTCAATCCAGACAATTGCTTGATGAAACATGGATTAAAAGTAAGATAAAATGTATACAAAACGAAATTCACTTTAAAGAAAGGCTTTGTGCTTTCTGTTTGTGCAGTTAGTGCCGCTTTCAGAACGGTCATGTCCGTAACGGAGAACTGTCACGCCCCTAACATTGTTTTTTCCTCATAAATGCGAACACGAAAAAATGAATATTTTATTTTTTGTGGAGAACCAACCCTTCTTCCTCCAGTGGGTTAGTATTACTTTTGGTTTGCGCAGTGTAATTCAGAAGGCTAAGTGTAACCTGGTCTGACTCTCATCTTTAACATTACTACTTATAAGGCCTATGTATTAGCTCACTCCGCCTCCTATTGGTTAGACTAACAAAAATATGGGCACAAAATATTGGACAGGATAAGACAACATTTGTTCCTTCATTCATCCACTCCATTCCTCTACACAGTAATACAAATTTTTCGTAATCTAGTAGGTACTAGTGATGAGCCAAACAATGTATTTTAATGTAAATTGCATGTATCCTTTGAATGAATTTTGCTAGTGTGTGTGTGTGTGTGTGTGTGTGTGTGCGTGCACGTGTGTGTGTGTGGTGTATCATAATTTGTTCTGTTTTTATTCTATCAAAAAAAAAACTCTAGTACTCTTGAATGTCTTCAAGGTTGGCAGGTCTGGAAGAGCCTTATAAGGTCTCAAACCACCAATCAGAAACCTCCATTTGGCAAATGGCAACAATAGGTTCAGAATTGTAAGATAAAAAAAAAAAAAATAGTGTATTTTTTATAGTGTAACTGACAGTGTAGTATGCAACTAACATAATGTTTTGTTTGTTGAGCTGTTGTATAAATCAATATTACTACAATATTACATTACTGAAATCCCTTCAGCAGTAATGTAGTACAAACTCAACAGTATGGAGAAGTTAGTCTGACTTTGACTTTATTTTTCTTCAGAGTTGGTGGCTACACTGAATGAGACCACGGAGCAACCTGTCCTGTGAGTCATATGAACTGTATCTGCAAGTTCTGCACATTTTCTTCTCCCAACCAATGCAGCATTATAAGGCATTACAAACTAAAACACGGACACTATAATAGATCTTGCCCCTTACCTTGCAATTACAATGACTGTTTGTGCTTCTTTAAGACACAAGTTGCTCTTAAAAACCATTTGTTGAAACATGAAACATCAGTGGTTCATCAATCTCAGCCAAATGGTGCACATGAATCTCAATCTAGTGTAGTTACTCATCGGCTGCAGTGTGAATTATGTGATTTTTTCTGAGCCGTGTACTATTAAGCAGTACTTTGCTCATTTGGGAGCTCATTTGAAGAGTAAGGAAACTGTTAATTGTCCTTTTGTGCAGTGTCAATTTAAGTCTAGTGTGTATTCCACCTTTACTGGGCACAAATGCAGATATCACTGTAATTCTGGTTTAAACAATATAAAACCTGAACTAATTTGTGATCACAGTCCAGCAGAAACCAGTGAGGAACAAATAGGATATGTGGTTTCAGTAGATTATGATAACCCCCCAAATGATGATGATGACAATGAAGATTATGGAGAATCAGTTAGTCATAGACTTGCGTCCCTATTGCTACGTATGCAAACCTTTTTGCACGTGTCCAAGTCAGCAACACAAGAAATAGTTATTGAACTGTATGAGATAGGTGTTTTGGCAGGAGAGTTTACCAATAGGTCAATTGAGGAAGTGCTAAGGGAACATAATTGCAACACTGACAGCACCGTTTTAACTGTGGTAAAGAGAACACTGCAGGAAACTAATCCGCTTTGTTTACTTTCAAAGACTGGATCATTTGGCACTGACCATAGGAGGTCCCTGTTTTTCAGAAATTATTTTCCTGTCATTGAGTTACTTAACAGAAATGAGATTCCTTTTCCACCCTTATGGTAACCAACCCCTTTTTCTTTTTTTTTCTTTTTTTTTCTTCTTTTTTTTCTTTTCTTATGTTGAATGTGTGAAACATGCTCTCTTCATATTTTTATAATATCAAACAATCATTGTATGTTTTATGTCTTTTACACTTTGTTTGGGTTTTGTACGTGTGAAGTTTTGCCAATAAAAAAAAAATATATATATATATAGCTGCAAGCAGCAATCACCGGGGCCAAGCGCAAGCAAGACGACAAGACATGCCAAAGTGGCTGGGAGTGAGAGACCAACTGCAGCAAGGAGCAATTGAAGACATTTAAAGATGAATTTTGGCAAAATGGTTGAAAAATCACATACATTAACTAAAAATATGATTATCACTTTCGACCAATAGGTGGCGCAATTACGAAACTGATGTGATGTGGTCAGAGTGAAGTGACAATGACACATACAAAGTTTGGTGTCAATATGTCAAGGCATTGCAGATATAAAGCCTGAATAGTAATTTTGGTATCATGCCTAAACTTTGCATCTGCGGTATACAAAAACGGTTTTGTCTATCGACACGAAATCCATAACTTTTACTCGGCACGGTCTGGAGATGACACGATCCGATTTTGGTGAAAAGCGGACGTTCGGTCTAGGAGGAGTTCGAAAAAGTAGGTTTTAAAAGAAAATAAAGATGGTGGACAGGAAGTTTGACTGACTATGGCAAAATTGGTATCTATGTTTTCAGCATAACCCAAGGAATCTATAGAGATCAGTGTCATTACTAAAGGCACATTTATTCAAAAGTTATTAGCATTTTTGGAAATTTAATTATAACTTTTGACCAAAAGGTGGCGCTGTCTCATAATCTTTTGAGTACCTTTAGGGCCTTGTACTGATGACCCATACTGAGTTTCGTAACAATACATTCATGCGTTCGTAAAATACAGCATTTTAGCACATAATTCAAAATGGCCGACAGCCAAAATGGCCGATATGGGAAAATTGGATATCAGTCAACTCAGTATGACGCCCTGAATCTAACGAGACCACTTTTGTGATTTTTGGACAAACCGTTCTGAAGTTATAAGCAAACACATAAATTCTTCATATCTCCGGACCAGTAGGTGGCGCTGCGCCGAAACGCAGCATGTAGCCTCAGGTCACGCTTGTGATGACATGTACCAAATTTGGTCTGAATCCGATAAAGCGTTGTGGCAAGCGCTACGTAAAATTTATTTGCGCGGTATTCGAGAACGGTTATTCGAAACAACTTGATTTCCATAACTTTTTGTCGGCATGGTCTGGAGATGATCTGGTTAAATTTTCGTGAAATTCGGAGCAACGGCCTAGGAGGAGTTCGAAAAAGTAGGTTTTTCACCTTCACCTTCACCATCACCTTCAGTGCTTGGCCCCTAATAATAATAATAATAAGAACCGGAACGAAAACAATAGGTGCCTCCGCACCTTCGGTGCTTGGCCCCTAAAAAAGAAAAAAAAGAAATGAGATTCTAGACAAAGTTATAACTGAAGAATCTCTTGCATCGCAATCTGGTCATTATAAAACTTTTCGTGATGGCTTATTCTTTAAAGAAAATCCACTACTCTCCAGACAGAACTGTCAATTGCTATTGGATTGTACATAGATGACTTTGAAACATGCAATCCTTTAGGTACTTCTAGAAAAATAAATAAGGTATGTGCTATCTATTGGGTACTAGCAAATTTGCCTATCAGATATCGATCATCTTTGCAATCTATATATCTTGCAGTGCTGTGCAACAGTAATGATATCAAAACATTTGGCTATGAGAAAATTCTTGAGCCACTTATAAAAGACCTACAGATACTTGAAAACCAAGGTCTGTTCATCCAGAGGTTAGGAGCAAGTGTCAAAGGAACAGTGCTTTTTGTCTCTGCTGATAATTTAGCTGCTCATTCACTTGCTGGCTTTCAGGAATCATTCACTGTCGATAAATTTTGCAGATTTTGTTTAGCAAGCCGCAGAGATATTCAGACAACTGAAGTAAGAGGTGGGTTATTTCCGCTTAGGACTAAATTAACTCATGAGGCAGATGTTTTGGAGGTTAAACAAAATGAACATACAGAATGTAAATGGTGTCAAAAGGAATTGTGTTTTGAACAACTTGACTTAGGCTACTTCAATACAGTTACAGGGTTCCCACCTGACTTTCTGCATGACCTCTTGGAGGGAATTGTACCTTTTGAACTTGGCGTCTTAAAAAGTTGATCACAGATAAGTACTTCACATTGGATGAATTAAATTCTGCTATTCAGAATTTCCCGTACTTATTCTTTGATAAGACTAACCGCCCCTACAGAATTCCCCCAAGTTTCAGAATCAATGGTACAATCGGTGGAAACGGTCATGAGAACTGGACTTTGTTTAGACTTCTTCCACTGATGATTGGTGAACTAATCCCAGAAAATGACATAACATGGGGTGTTATTCTTAATTTAAAAGACCTAGTAGAACTTTTGGCAACACCATCTTTTACCAATCAGTCAATATGCTATTTGGAAGAAAACATCTCAGTTCATAGGCAGTTGCTCCAGGAGGCCTTTCCAGACTACAAACTAAGGCCAAAACACCATTTCATAGAACACTATCCCAACCTCATCAGGTGCTTTGGACCTTTGCTGGACTGTTGGACAATTCGTTTTGAAGCCAAACACAGGTTTTTTAAAAAAGTTGTGCGTGATGTGAACAATTTTAAAAACATTTTGTTAACATTAGCCACAAGACACCAGCATATGTTAGCTTACTTCCTTGACATGCCCAGCCTTTTTAAGCCACAGTGGAGGTTAGCAGAGTATCTCTAGTTTCTCTGGACATTTTGGATAACTCTGTCAAAAAGGCTATCAGACATAAATACAAGGATGTTAAGACTGTGTCTCTTGCAACTAGTGTGATTCTACATGGCACTAAATACTCTGAGGGCATGTTTGTTTCGTTTGGGAGCACAAGTGGACTACCTGATTTTGGCAAAATTCTCAAAGTACTGATTGTGGGCAACAAGGCATCATTCATCATTGAATGCTTTTCAGCCTGGTACTTGGAGCACTTCAGATGCTATGAATTGACAAGAAAACTTTCCACAGACCTTCAAGTTGCAGACCCAGAAGAACTGAATTCCTTCCACCCAGTGGCTCCTTACATGGTGCGAGGAAAACTAATGGTGTCACCCAAGGTGTTTTTACTTCACTAATGTAAGTCTTTTTATTGTAAACATCTTGCATGATTTGGTTAATCAATGAATGTCAAGCCTTTTTTTGATAAAGAATTTCTCATTTTAAATTTGTTCAGCTGTTAACCCTCTGGGGTCGGCAATCACGCCGCCGTGATCTGCTCGCTTTTTTTCTTATCAGTGCAAAAGAGATTCAAAATACTCTGTTGGTTTTGATCTTACATTTAAGTGTTTTACATCATTCGATCCAGTTAAGTTTCTATTTTTTTTTGTGTATACTCAGAATAAAAACAAAGTGTTGTGTCTTTCGCCAAATAAAGAAAAATAAACATGATGCGAGTTCTGCCTTCTCTCTGTCAGGAAAGTCCACTCTGAAACGCGTCCGAAAATGAACTGTAACTCAACGAATACTTGTCACCAGTGCTTAATTTGTAAACTGGGAGGTCCCGGAGCACATGGATCAGGTGGATCCGGCGACTCAAAACGCGGGTTGGAGGTAAAGGAACCTCCTGACCAGTGTTGTGCCAGTTCATACTTAAAAAGAACTAGCTCAAAGTTCAGTTCACACAGATGATAATGAACTAGTTCATGTTCATAGTTAATTTTTAGTTCTATTATTAATAATAATGTTATTTCAACACCATATCTTGTTATTTCAAAATAATATGTGTGCGTGCATCTGTAAATCCGGTGACGCGTGTATTGATTTTTATTAATAAACAAGTGTTTTCTCTAAAAGTGTCGACTCGGCTGCAAAGATGAAGTTGACGATCGCCATCTCCGTGTGAACGCACTTATAGAGAGAAATGCACATAAATAGCCTAAGCCTAATAATGGATTACATAATCAGAGAGTAGCCTTTTTCTTTTTGATAGGCCTACACTGAGTTTCGTTAAGTTAGGATGTGCTCTAGTTCACGTGCAATGCAAGTGAGCGCGCGGGCGCCTCCGTTATATTTGTTTCGTCGGCCTATTCATTAAATACAGGCAATTGGTTGATGAAAAATTGATTAAAATTAAGATACAATTTATACAAAACGAAATTCACTTTAAAGAAAGGCTTTCTATAACAACTTCAACGGTCAAAATCATGTCTGACCCGCTCCATGTCTCATATTGCGCATCCTATCTTACTCGGTCGTGCTGTTCACTTTTCATAAATCAACATAAATGAAAAAATAATAATAATAATAATATTTTAACAAATATGAAACGCGCTTTTTTTAATGGCTACAACAGTATAGTAGGCCTACATAGCCTACTCTCTATTTGTACATATTTCTGCACATTAATTTAATTCTGAATTTTGCACACACAAGTTGAAAGGCATTTGTTCAAATCAAGTTCACGGATAATTGTGTGTGCATTTATTAGCCTAATCATTATGATACTAAAATCCTAACAAATAGGCTATGCTAAGTACAAAAAATCAGATGAGCCCATAATATGAACGGTTAAGCATTTTCCTCCCACAGAAAACCATTAGGCTATAAGAACGCTTAATGTGGCTTAATGCAGATTAGAATGTCCCCTTATTTATGTCGAAATAACGAGATATTGATAGGCTACTAGGCTACTGTGTCCACCGTGGTCTCCTTTTTGATCAGCGGAAACGATTTTTGCTTGTTTGGGATCTGACTGTCCAGCGTGCAGTTTTCCGTTCTCCCTTCATTATTTTTAATGAGCTGAGGCCGCCACGCCCACCGGCGCTATTCACATGTTAATAGTTTAGGTGATCTATACGCCTCGCACACGCCCTCCGATCAATGCCAAGAAAAGACGCAGTTTCTCGTCAGATTCACATCCGCGTTTTGAGGATGGCACGCTTCTCCGGTAAAGTCGTCCTACAGATGATTATGGACAGCGAGGAAGAATTCACCTTTTCCTCAGAGAAAGATCACGAAGAACGGCTCCATTTTCAACAGCGAATTGATCCAGCCGAAGATACAAGTTTGAGTAAGTTGTTTAGTGTTATATAATTCTTTTTCTGATTATATAGAACTCATATGAATTTTCAGACTATATTTTGCTTAGTTTTGGTTAGCTTTTGACATCTTACAGGAAAGATTGGCTTACAATATCCCTAACATTCGTGTAGTCTATGGTCGTGTAAACATATTTGTATTATATTTCACTCCGTTTTGATTAGCTTATGACACTGATTATCATGCTAAAAATACTGACTTTTGCGTAATGTAGCTTATTTGCGAATATCTGCTTAGGTGTAAATATGATTTTGTGCAAATATATTTCAGCCTCCGGTAAAATGTGATACTGTCTAAATACTAGACATTATATTTTTATATATAAATGTTCGGTTTTGGTTATAGCCTATGACACTTATCTTGCTAAAATATTGCCACAGATGATTGTGAATACAGGTGTAAATGTTTGAAATGTACGTCTATATGGCGATCAACAGCTCGCGGTGACGCGATCTATGGCCCATAAATAGATATTTCTGCGTCCTATGGCCCATTAACAGATATATAGGCCATTAATTGCCCATCTTTGGATAATGTATGCTAACAGTTGTTCTTATTTTTTTTAGGAATGTGTCTGCATCACGCTCTCCTTCTCCAGCACCGCAGAGGGACACGCAGGCGTCGTTCAGTTCTCAATCGAGAATCATAGTAAGTGCACAGACGTAATATTTTACTGATGAAATGTAATTGTGTTTACATCGTCATAATATACAAGTAGGGCCTACCTATTCTTGTGTAAAATTACAAAAACGTTTTTATTTTATTTTATCCATGGCCATTAGTGATTGATAATGATAATAATACAGTTTCTTTGATTATGTTATCAACAGATGTGACAATGAACATGTCCAAGCACCTGTCCCGAAGAGAGCCAAGGCAAACAAGCAACAGGTCCAAGTCCACCCTGTCATGGAAAACCGAGCCTGATGTTGACATGGTTGCACAGACTGCGCGATTCCTGCCCGCACGGTACACTGAACCGCAAGTGACCTCTGTTGACTCACATTCGCCTGTTTGTAACAGTATACACTACCTTTCTTTCTTTTTTTGAAAGGATGTGTTAAGTTATATTGTTAGGAAAGATTTCTATTTTGAATTAATGCTTTTCTTTTTAATCAGTGAATCCAGAAAAAAAGTATCACAGGTTATAAAAAAAAATTAAGCAGCACAACGGTTTCCAACATTGATAATACCTGATTATCAAATCATGATATTAGAATTATTTCTGAAGGATCATGTGACACTGAAGACTGGAGTAAGGATGCTGAAAATTCAGCTTTGATCAAAGAAATAAATTATATTTTAAAGTATATTAAAATAGACAATCATTATTTTAAATTGTAATAATATTTCACAATATTACTGTTGTTTCTGTATTTTTTATCAAATAAATGCAGCCATCTTCCAAAAATATTAAAAATGGTAATGTGTCCAAACGTTTGACTGGTACTATATGTTTATATATGTACGGTAGCACTGTGGTCTTGTGAGGCACAACATTCAGTTCCTCCACATAGAGGAATTACAATAAAAACAGATTGAAAAACAAAACCTTTGAATCTCTTCTCATTCTCAGATTCTCCTCTCTGCCTCACAGCACCATGATGGGGCATTAGCCATTGATGGGGGAGTGTCTATTGTCTCCCCTCATTCATATTCATGGCCATCAACACCCCTACGCATATAGCAGTGCTGGCACAAAAACTGACTTGCAAAGTTTAAATCATTATATTGTTGTTTTGTGAAAGAGTGATCAGAATGATTTTCACATCATTTTGTAGTAAACATTCTAGCCTACAAGAATGGTAACTCAAAAGTCTTGTGCCAAACTATTCAGTATGAGTTATATGGGCTCATTGCAGTGACAATTTTTTCCCCAAAACTTACTAACCACGCATAAAATAAAATGCAAACATGTAACTTCCATTTTGCTCACATATTATTGAGTTTGTGCTGAATACAGCATAATTATGAGTTGGCCAAAGGTATGTTGTAAGTAGCTGAAATAAGCACAAATGTCAGGGCATGTCAAAACATCTCAAGGGCCCCAAAAACCCCTCAGACCCCAGAGGGTTAAAGTGATATTTTGCATTATCAAATTGAAAGGATAACTGGTGTTCATTACACATTGGGCCTTATTTTGGAGTTTTGTCCACTTTTGTCATCTTACATGGATGTTCCCAGAAATCAGCAGTTAACTTGATGACTACAATTTTATCTTACTGACAATATTTGCCAAAAATATGGCCCTTACTAAAACTGGCATTAAAATTAATTATTTAGTTAATTATTTTAGTTACATTTTCTAGTTAAAACAGAATTTAACCCAGTAGTACTCCTCTTCTGTTAAGCTTCCAGCATGCTGCTTCACATCATTCTTGCGGACGATGACATCTGTAGAGTCCAGATTGAAAGTCTTCCAGAGACGGTGGGTGAATTGAAGACTACACTCAAGAGCAAGCTCGATCTAGAGGGCGATATTGTTATCCAGTTTCAAGATCCAGAGTTCAACAATGAACTTTGCAACTTGACTGAAATGTCTGAACTACCCACAGAGAGAACAAGGCTGAAGGTAATACTAAAGGTACCACCCAACATGCCCCCTCTGTATCCTCCTTGGACAGCAGTTGTTCTGACATGGCCATTGGGACCTCCGCATCCTCCCGATGTTCTGTCAAACCCTCGCTCTAAGCACTGGCCTGACCCTTTTATCATACCAACTTTCTCTTATGATGTTGAACTTAAGCTCCGAAAGGGAAAGGGATGTATTCCAAAACTTTCTGAAAATACAGTATGATAATTGACTGCACAATTATTAGAAATGTTTACCTTGGATATTATACAATTTGCATGTATGCACTTCGAGGAGCAATGGATCCAGTTGAGGATTAGTAGTAAGTTTTTTATTCTTATATGCTTTGTTCTAATCGCGATATGGAATAGTATCTGTAAACCGCAAAAAGACTGTTTAAATATCAGGGTTCTTGCAGGTTTCAGTAAGTCAAATTTAAGACCTTTTTAAAACATTTTAAGACCATAAAGATTTTAATTTAAGACCTACATGACGCATTAACCAGCCAATAACAAATACAATTAGCATCAATATGCACTTTTTGTTTACATAAACATTAAAATAATAACGTAAAAAATGATGGCTAGATTTTAAAAGAGTGTCTTGCAACATGTTATCTACTAATATGTACAAGTTCAAATAAAGTTTTGACAAAAAAGGTTTTATAAAAAGATAAACCTCACGTATTTCAGCCTTTAAATAATATTGTATAGAATGTGTCAAAAAAAGATAAATGACTGACATTTACAATGCATATTAGTTTATCTTTTATTAGGGATGCTCCGATCCACCTTTTTTGTTTCCGATACCGATTCCGATACCTGCAATTCAATATCGGCCGATACCGAGTACCGATCCGATACAAAGGTAAAATGTTAAAAGAGCTAAATTACTTAATAAGCTTTATGCATTACTTTTCAAGATATCAGGCTCAACTTAAACAATATTTTTTTAGCCTTGTAAAACAAAATGACAAACAATGTATTCACAAGTTTAGTGATTTATTAAACCAGCACCAGAGCAACAAGTGCAAAATAAAATAAAAAGTTCAGTAGCTTAAACTTGTTGACATTCAAAATTAAAGTGCAAAATTTGCACAGGATGTTTAATGGATGCTATTTGCACTGCAAATAGGAAATTAAACTAGAATAGTGGATAATTAAGCAGTAAAATTTAGTCTAGAAAAATCACAAGTGCACAATAATTGTATTAAATCTGAACATGAAAAAACATTTAGTGGGGATCAAATATGAGAATAAGTGTAACACTAAATCTGGTAAAACGTTACACATTGCTCTTTGTATTGCTGTAAAATACATTCATGAAAAACAAGATAACAAAAATCAAAAATATTAATTATTTTATAGCCTACTATAAAATTGAGACATGTTTTAAATGTATAGCACAGCGGTTTAATGAGGCAGCAACATGATGGATAGTACAGAACAGTCTGTACAGAACAGTCGCTGTATTGAAATGAAAAGCGGCACACAGCGCTTATGCGCATCCCGAGCGCAGAATGATGCGCTTGAAGCAACATGAGTCACAGCGCGCAGCGCGTCGAGTCCACATTGAAGATTTCAAAGCACGAAGGAAAGACATATTGATGCTTAGAGTATTATACAGTATCTATCTAAGCAATAGTTTATTTATTATTTTCTTTTAACAGTTTTAAATGTCAGTTACTGTGCGCGTGAAGAACAGTTAGTGCTCTGACTCCAGTGTTGTGAGCAGACACCCGGTAGAAAGTAACTTAGTTAAGGTACAGCAATAAAGTCCGGCAAGATAAAGTTGTTTAATGCAAAACCATAGAGCTTTATCTACAGATCAAGTATAATTATAGTAACATTGAATCATCTTGGAGAGAGTTTTTCATCGTGTTGACTGTCGTACCGAACGCGACGCGCAGCTAGATGCTGAATGGAGAATGACTGACAGCCGCAGCGGAGGGAAAAAGTGTACGTGATCTTGAATTTAATGACTTAAATATTCATTTATATCTCACATTATACTATATAATGGCTTCAGAACACTTATAATATAGTGCACGACAACTTTATGGTGCTTTATAATGTTTTTGTGCCTTTTGTGGGGCTTAACAATAGCACAGAATAGTATCCTACGCACAATATCGGATTTGGATCGGCCTCGTCTGACCGATACCCGATCCGGCAAAAATGTCAGTATCGGAGCCGATACCGATACTGAATATCGGATCGGCGCATCCCTATCTTTTATTAATAATAGTAAGATTTGGTCCGATTTTCCGTTGCGTCTGTCGTTGCTATGCAACCATGCACTGCGCTCTCCACAACGACAAAGAAGTTTTAGTAGCTAGCTAATGGATTTCTACTGATAAACGCTTGCTGTAGCCATTATTTATTTACGGAGAAGAGAAAAACACCTGTAGTGTTTGGGTGCACGGTGAACCCCCATCCTTTATGTTGACTGAGCTTTCAATGTTGTTACGGAAAGGGTGAAGCGGATTGGTTGGTTCTTGTCACATGACCTAAAAGTTGAGCTTTTTTTTGTTTTTGTTTTATCCCTTTATATACTGTCTATGGTTTTATCTCGCTCCACCTGAAAAAAACGGCCGCATTGCTTCTAATATGAGTGCGCTTGGCGCGCGCCTAAATTTTAAATAACAAACTTGAGCGCGCAAAAGACGCAATATGTGAACGAGCTACCGCCAATCAGGGCACGAGCTACTGGTAGCCCGCGAGCGACGTGTCGGAGACCCCTGCTACAGCTCCGCTTTGTAGGCTACGACTCGATACTTTTTTGCTACTTTGTAATAACTTTCTGTGGCCAGCATTTCAGGAAATGAACGAGGGTAAAACCTTTTTAAGACCTGACTAAATTAAATTTAAGACCTCGGCTGAAAATCTGGCCATTTTTAAGACATTTTAAGGCCTTAAATTTAAAGTTCAGAATTTTAGACTTTTTAAGACCCCGCGGGAACCCTGAAATATAAATCGCGTTTTTGTGTGTGATGAATGAACGGCACATATGCGCGCTGTTGCTAGTTGTGACTAGTTTTGGATAGACTATAAAGTTTTTACTGTAAAATAGACATCAAATAAGCTTTTGTTAGCCAGTTTCTGCTCATATGTTAAATATATGGTATGTTTTGTCAAAAATAAACTCATCAACTAAGATGTTATAGTGTTTGTTCCAATGTAACGTTAGGCTATATCAAACTAATGAAGCCTTAACTTTGAAATATGTAGCTGATACTTTAAAAAAAGAAAGATTACACTTGAAATATTGTTAAAATTGTAATTGTTGTTGATTTACATGTAAACACTTTTTAATAAAATAGCAAAAAATATATTTACAAGGTAGATGTAAAATAATCTTTATAGGTCAATATAAGCCTTCTCATTAAATTATTTATTATTGTGTTTTATTAGTGACACATTTGGGCAGAGGATGTATTCAAAAACTTTCTGCACAATTATTTGAAATGTTTACCTTGGATATTATATCATTTGCATGTATAAATTTTTTTTTGAAAAAAAAAAAAAGAAAAGTTTCCAAATCTAACTTTGAACCAATTCTGTAGAATCGCCCATGCTTTTGACTTTAATTTATATTTGGATTATATATATATATATATTGTCCTCACATTCTTTCTTGTGTGACACACCTGAATGAAAGTCTCATTATGCAAGCTCATTATGTGGGTCATTGTCTTCTCAGGTGTGAACCACTTACTATTCATGATGGTGTTGGATCATCCACGCCCCTGCGCATATTGCCTTTCCAAACAAAAAGTGTTTTACAAAATTTAAATCAATGTATTGTTTTATGTGAATGATTAGGCAGGATGATTTTCAGATCATTTTGAAGGAAAAACTCTAGGCGATCCATTACTCAAAAGTATTGTGAACACATATTTACTATGTGTTTTGTGGCGTTATTTCAGACATTTTAATTTTTTGTTTTTTGAATAACCATGCATAAACAAAAATACAAACATGTACATGCATGTTGCTCAAATATTATGGTAGCCCTGTTTGTTATAAATAGAGTGTAATTACACCTTTGCCATTAATATGTTTATAAGCAACTGAAAAAAGCACAAATGTCAGGGAATGTCAGAACATCTCAAGGACCCCAAAAACATCTTAGACCCCAGAGGGTTAAACAATAACTTAATCTATTCTGTGTCTTAAGTACAATTAGCCAATATATATGTACTAAAATTACCATGGTAAATCGATAATAAGATACGCATTTAATATTTCTTTAATACGGCCAAATTATTCACAAAATCGTACATAAAGGAATACGCATGCTTAGACCTGAATCGTCTACACCAATGAGATTGTTGTATTATAAACCAATAAATTGGGGATGTCGCCCCTCCCCTTCCAGACTGCACTCTGGGGTACTACATAGAAATAGAATATTATCAAAGCTTTATTGTCAAGACTGTCGGACATTTACAGTATTTACCAAACATAGGCTATATGGTACTGTAAGTAGGCTATAAGATAATACATTACGTTAATTGGGTAAAGAGATAATGAGATAAAATGAAAATATATATTTTATATATATCTGACCACTGAATCTAGTGGAAGAGAGCGATTAAGATCAAAGCGATGAAGATATGACTAGTGAGCCAAAGCAAGGTCAGCAGATCACCGTGCAACTCAGTAGCGGCAGTGACGAAAAGGGAATGGAACCTGTGCTGGATTTAATGAAGTACAGTAAGCTGAAGCGAGTTCTGAGAGTCAACGCTTGGATCAAGCAGTTTGTGCACAATGCAAGTTCAAGCTCCAAGATGCGAGGTGAGTTGACTGCTGATTAAATGTTTGAGGCCGAGAAGTACTGGATAAAGTGCCACAAGATAGCAGCTTTTGTCATGAAATCAATTTGCTGAAAGTTGGTAAGACCCTGAACGCAGATTCAAAAATCAGACACCTAAAACCTTTCCTTGACGAAGATGAATTCCTCTGTGTTGGAGGCAGACTGCAACAGTCAGAATTTAGTTAACCCTCTGGGGACGGCAAACGCGCCGGCGCGTTTTGCTTGTTTTTTTTTTACACAGCAGAAAAATAGACTTAAAATACACTGTCATTTTTTGTCATACAGACTTAAGAAATATGAAAAAATAAGCTGTTAAATGTCTACTTTTTTATGTGTCCACTTACAATTGAAATAAAACATTGTGCTTTTGTAAAATAAAGAAAATAAACATGGTGTGCTTTCTGCCTCTCCGTCTCCGTGAACGTTTTTTCTAGTGCACATCTGCAGTGGCGATTCTAGGGGGTGGCCTGGGGTGGCCAGGGTCACCCCTGAAAGCTCATTGGCCACCCCTGTGGCCACCCCAGATTTGATAGGTAGTTGCATGTTCGTCAACACAAGAAACAAGAGATGCTGTCAATGATGACAGCTGATCAACTGATTTAGGGCCAGTACAATGTTCAAAAGTTACTTTTTAAAGAAGCACCTTAATCCTTAAAATATTTTTGGTCTGTTGGCATAGGGATTCATTCGTATTGAACCGAAACGGTTCGGTGCATGAATTTACACGGAGAATACATGGTATAAAAATAAATAAAACTTGTGTGCAAATTAATTAAAGGGGGGGTAAAATACTTAGTTTCAGTCAATCTCATGTTAATCTTGAGTACCTATAGAGTAATAGTGCGTCCTTCATATCTCCAAAAAGTCTTTAGTTTCATCATATTTATAAAATAAAAATACAGCTTTCCGATTCTAACCGGAAAAAGCCGAGGTCCTTGATTCTGGGCGTGGGCGGAGCTATAGAGTCAAGCGGGAGCGCCCGGGGAGGTTTGCTTATTATCGATCGTGGTGCGGTAGGCCATATTACTATATATATATAGTATTTGGTTTGCAAATCCAGCGACGACCTGGGCCTTGTTAATAAAACATTCGTCACTGAAATGACCAGAACACAAAACCGCACTTGCCACACTCCTTTGCTGTCCCGGAAATACAAACTGCATCCACTGTTCCAGTAACACTGGGTTCTTTGGGAAGCTGAACAAGGTAAACTTTCCCTCACATCCCAAAACACACTTTTTTGGAGACATTCTTGACATCAACCATTCCTATTTAGCGCTGCTGCTGATGATTTCCGGTAGTAGCGCGTCGATGCATAGATATTATATAGAGATATATGATGTCTATGCGTCGATGAGCGCGGTCTTTCTCTCCTCTGGTCGACGTGTGCGTGAACGCGCTTTTCCGAGAGCAATGCTCATATAAGGAGTTCCACTCTGGTCTACGTCATTAGATCTACGATAGAAAAAAACCAGCCGAAACGTGTTGCAATCCGGAAGTATGATTTTCAGCACAGAAATTCTCTGTTATTCGTTCAAAATAACTTTTCAAACTTTGGCCATTATTAGCATGAGAATCCATCTCTTTAACACTGTAAACAACTCTGAATACATGAAACACCATTGTACCCCCCCTTTAATGTAATACTGCGGAACTACTGCTAGATACGCTGGTTATTTGTGGAAACCTAATCTGTAGCCCCGCCTTAAGATAGGTTTGTTTATACTTTCGCCTGCCTCCGCAGCGCGAGCCTCCGATGACTGCGCGCGCGCCTCCCCAATTGGACGAGGCATTACTTCGCGCTCGCCGGTGTTGTACTATTCTTTGAAACGACAGGATGCAACTCGGTGTTCTCTAAACCACCAGGAATCAGCGGCGAGAAGTAGTAAGGTACATTCGTGAATGTTTATGTAAGTACAACACTTTAGTTTAGTAGACCAAAACCACACTACAAAAGAGTCGTGTAAAGCAGTAAACCAGATTATTCCGTGACATTAGAGAGAAAAAATGGATATGAGAACGTAACCTACAACTAAATTAACGTTACATATTTTCTAAACATTTTTATTTAGTTTTGTGAACCTTTTTATAAAACATGGCCATTTATTTTTATTTAAAGGGCTTATGTCTGCTATTGTAGGCTCATTTTAAACAACTCATTTAGACGCAAGGTTAGGATTAGAGGTGGGTTAGGATTAGGCAATCAGCACATAAATAAGAGATGCTGTATTTTCAGTTTTATGGCTGATTGTCTTATATTTTGTTTACAAGTTACAGATGGAGTCTGGAGATAATGTGGGGTACTTATTGTTTACTGTTTACATATTACTTTACACACTTCCGGCTGTTGCAGCTGCTCATGGGACTGTATGACACTAGGTGGTACAGACTGAGACATGCACAATAAAATAAAAATGCCTTCTGCATTTTTGTTTTGCTTTTCCCTCCATTGTACCGAATTCATACCGAACCGTGACTTCTGTGTACCATTCCACCAGTTGGCATCATTGGACTTTAAGTCTTGTCTTGTGGTCTTATGGCCTATGTGAAAGCATTTTGTAGCAGGAGAATGAGCAAAAAGCAAGAACTAGCTACCTCTATTGCACTTTGTTACTATTATTAGAATCCTCAATTTGTTCATGCGAGTTTGAAGGTTTACATAACATTACTTTATAGTAGATATGGCCACCCCACACTAGCTTTGTGTCCCATCTTGGCCACCCCAGTAAAAATGTCCTGGATACACCACTGCACGTCTGTAAACATAAACAAAACTCAGCGAATACTATTCACCCAGGCATGAGCAATATATCTTTATAATCATTTAAGTATGTACTTTTAAATTATCTAATTCAAAACTAAAACAAATATTCTCTGTTTATTTAATCTATATAAAAAGAGCGAGTTCTCATTTCAGCTCATTATAGCTAGTTATCTTTTAATGTGACCACGCCCACGGAGAGCGCGCACTATTTTAACGCAAATGATCTGAGGCAATACATGCAAACATGCAAACCGGCCACATCAGCTCGATAAAACACATCAAGTTTAATCAGATGAATGTATGTCATCTTGGGAGGCTGTGAAGAATGATCCTGGGAAATTTACCTCAGAAGTGCTGGTTTCACTTCGAGGAGCAATGGATCCAGTTGAGGATTAGTAGTAAGTTTTTTTATTCTTATATGCTTTGTTCTAATCGCTAAATGGAATAGTGTCTGTAAACTGCAAAAAGACTGTTTAAATATGAATTGCGTTTCTGATGAATGAACGGCACATATGCGCTGTTGCTACTAGTTGTGACTAGTTTTGGATAGACTATAAAGTTTTTACTGTAAAATAGACATCAAATAAGCTTGTGTTAGCCAGTTTCTGCTCATATGTTAAATATATAGTATGTTTTGTCAAAAATAAACTCATCAACTAAGATGTTATAGTGTTTGTTCCAATGTAACGTTAGGCTATATCAAACTAATGAAGCCTTAACTTTGAAATATGTATGATACTTTAAAAAAAGACAGATTACACTTGAGATATTGTTAACATTGTAATGGTTGTGGATTTACATGTGAACATTTAAAAATATTTTATTAAATATAAGGTAGATGTAAAATAATCTTTATAGGTCAATATAAGCCTTCTCATTAAATTATTTATTATTGTTTTTTATTAGTGACACATTTTGGGCAGAGAATGTATTCCAAAACTTTCTGACAATACAGTATGAGATTACTGCACAATTACTAGAAATGTTTACCTTGGATATTATACAATTTGCATGTATAAAAAAAAATTGTGAAAAAAAAGAAACGTTTCCAAATCTAACTTTGAACTAGAGTGCGGATCGGGCCGACTTTTTCAGTCCGAGCCCGGCCCGCGTCCGACAGAGCAGTAACCGAACCCGACCCGAGCCCGACAGGCACAAAGATATTTATGTTCGAGCCCGACCCGAGCCCAACAGTTAAAATCCCATTTTTTTCTCATACTAATGACAATTGTACGTTTGTTTGTGTGGAAAGCCCGCTTTTATTTAGTAGGAAGGCAATCGGAAATGTCAACAGGACAAGCGCATCAGCGCGCTGAGCAACAAGCGCTCTTAACAGCTGGCGCGCGCACATTATGCACGCGTTTCGTTGTCACGGCTACATAAACAAATGTCCGCACACAGGAAGACGGATGTTATGGTAATATTTTACATGTATTTTAATCACAAAAACGAACGTTTGCATCAAGTGAAAGCATCAGGCACATCGGCTACCTACATAAGCTGTTTTAAATTTAAAACGTTCAATGCCTTATCGCGCTGATGTGACCGAGCCCGACCCGAACCCGAACATCATTTCTAAATATCTGTCCGAACCCGGCCCGGCCCGTCGGGTACCGGCGGGTCCCGTCGGGCTCGGGTCGGGTATCCATCCTCTACTTTGAACCAATTCTGTAGAATGACTTATAAAGCCTATTTGAACAGGATTTGTTTCCATGTATGACTATGTACTAAAAATGTGCTTTTGACTTTAATTTATATTTGGATTATATATATATATAATTTATTTATTTTGTCCTCACATTCTTTCTCGTGTGTCACACCTGAATAAAAGGCTCATTATGCAAGCTCATTATGCGGGTCATTATGCGGGCCATTGTCTTCTCAGGTGTGAACCACTTACTATACATGATGGTCCACGCCCCTGCGCATATTGCCTTCCCGAACAAAGTGTTTTACAAAATGTAAATCAATGTATTGTGTTATGTGAGTGACTAGGCAGGATAATTTTCAGATCATTTTGAAGGAAAAACTCTAGGCGACAACATCCATTACTCAAAAGTATTGTGAAAACATGTAGTATTGTGTTTTGTGGCGTTATTTCAGACACTTTAATTTTTTGTTTTTTAAATAACCATGCATAAACATTATTCTCTCAAAAATACAAAAATGTACATGTTTATATTATGTACATGCACATATTATGGTAGCCCTGTTTGTGATAAATAGAGTGTAATTACACCTTTGCCATTAATATGTTTATAAGCAACTGAAAAAAGCACAAATGTCAGGGCATGTCAAAACATAAGGACCCCAAAAACACCTTGGTCCCCAGAGGGTTAAAGACTGCAGTTCTGAAAGACTTTTTTCACAAAAAGTACAAAAGTGAGGCTTCACAGCAGCATGAACTTTAAAGAGTAATCTTAAATTTAATGTTAAAAAAAAAGAGCATGGAGATGATTGCTGAGAACGCTTTTGGATGTGAAACTCTTTCCACAGTGAGCACATATGAACGGTCTTATTCCAGCGTGAACTTTTAGATGTCTATTCAAGCCTCCTTTCTGAATAAAACTCTTTCCACATTGAGTGCAGGTGAACGGTTTTTCTTCAGTGTGAATTTTCATGTGATCTTTTAAAGGTGCTGTATGGGGCATCTAGCAGTGATGTTTCAGATTGCAACCAATACGTTTACAAGCGAGTGCTAGTGCGCGTGCTTTCTTTTGTTTTTTATTACTATGTGGAGTTTGTGCTGGAGTCTGTGTTGTGCTGGTCGTTTCTTAGTATTAGCAGACTCCATGTCATAAAGTTGCAGTGTCGTCGCTGGTAAAACTTCTCTGGAGAACACACACTAGAGAAACCGGGCATTTCTCAGTGAGTAAATTCATGGCCGAGTGGTAAAACTTACATATCGATCATTTGGATGACACGGGTTCAAATCCCGAACAAACATGGACATTTTATATTAGCCTATTAATGCATGTCATAGCCTATTATTAATGCAGACAAACAAACAAAACATTTTCTTTATATAGGATAGCCTTTTTGGGGGGAGTTCCCTATAGCCTATAGTAAGAGTTTGTAAAAACATGGTTTTAAGCAAGGTGCGATTTGCCAGTGGGAACGGGGATTTCCTTCTGGTCTAAACATCCCCTGCTTCTGCTGAATTATTTTAATCCCCCCCCCCCCCCACCCCCTGCACAGTAATCAATTTGGATGTATTTTTCTCATAACAGCTAAAATAACTTAGGCCCTAATAGGCTACTCCATAATTTTTTAATCATACAGATAAGAGTAGAGTAGCCTACATCGTTTAAAACTGTAAACTTTATTCATATTAGGCTAAAGACAAAACTGTATCTGTCGTCTCTGTCTCCGGGAACTGCGCGTCACAAAAATTAACCGAACGCCATTTGCCTCCGCTCAGTCACGATAAGTAATCGGCTATGTCTAAAGCCTTTAAATGTCAAAATATTTAATAAATGTTATCTGATTAGGTAATCCGTGTGAAACTGAGAGGTGCAGAGGATCTACTCAGACATGTTTAGATATCATGTGAGTGCTTCCCAATGAGGAACGAACAAGGGTGAAAATCTCGCTATAATTAAATGTAGTCTAGGCTAATCGCCATGAATTAAATTGTAAAAACAGTTCAGATCATTTATTTGTCGAAATGTTGCGATATTGTTTAATTTAAGTTCATCATCACCACAAAGCACTGTGGTTTGATATAAAAAATAATAATATAATAATTCACAAATCGCGCACCCTGGTTGTAAGGATCCAAAGATCCCCGTGGAATTTAACATTGAGTTGAACATTTGCGACATGCGTTTGAAGATTGTATTTAGTTTTGCTTGGAAAAAGCTGGCCCAAACCGAGGTAGTGTTTTATTTCCTCAATTATTTAAATAATTAAATGTTTAGTAATAAACTTTTATGACAGAAATATTACTACATGTAGCCTACATAATTAAATTATTTCATTATCAACACTTTAATAGCCTAATGCTAATGTCTAGAATTAAGTGTGAATTGCGACTTCTCTTTGTTTTAAGTCGGTCTCAAACTAGCCTGTGGGGGGTTGGGGGTTCAGGAGGTGTTAATGTTCTGTCTTTCATATGGAGAGTGAGCCTGATGACCAGGCAAAGGCAAAATACTTTTAACCCTCTGGGGACCAAGGTGTTTTTGGGGCCCTTGGGATGTTTTGAAATGCCCTGACATTTGTGCTTTTTTCAGTTATTTATAAACATGTTAATGAAAAAGGTGTAAATTCACTCTATATAGCACAAACGGGGCTACCATAATATGTAAACAACATGTATGTACATGTTTGTGTTTTTAAGAGATTAATGTTTATGCGTGGTTATTGAAAAAAAAAAAGAAAGTTGCTGAAATAGACCACAAAACGCATACTAAATATGTGTTCCGAAGACTTTTGACTAATGGATGTTGTCGCTTCGAGTTCTGGCTTCAAAATGATGTGAAAAACATCCTGCCTAATTGTTCACATAAAACAATACATTGATTTAAACTTTGTAAAACCGTTTTTTTTGCATGAAGTGGTAATGGCCCATCAATATTAATGAGATTCAGACCCAGGGTGTGACAGACACTCTCCCAATGGCCCATCATTAGGCAAGCCTAAACAAAGAGATTCAAAGGTTTTGTTTTTCAATCTGTTTTATTGTAATTCCTCTATGTGGAGGAACTAAATGTTCAACTGAAGACAAGTGAACATTACATGCCTGGCATTTCCAAGGTGTGTCCTGCCTTTTACCAAGCTGTCCTTTGCAAAGCACACATATCTTGCGACCAACTGTGCTAAAGGAATATTTTGCAAAACTGCAATGGAAACAGTTTTTGCACATTTACAGTCACCTGACTTAGAAGACGCGGTGTGTTTGGGATCCGTGTACACAAATAATAATAATAATTATCATCATTATTAAAACATTTATTAGGCTACATATTTAGAGACGCTTTTATCCAAAAAAGGAACAAAGCAATTCGTCAAATGTCATTCATAAAAGGGGTTAGACAATAATAATACAGGGCTAAGATTATCACAAATAAACACAAGATTTTGACGCATATCCAAGGGTTTGTGTGGAGTGTACTCGCATCATGTTAATTTTTCTTTATTTGGCAAAAAGCAAAATACTTTATTTTTATTTTGAGTATACAGAATTTTTTTTTAAACTGAACAGGATCGATTGATGTATAACACGAAAATGAAAGATCAAAATTAACAGCATTTTGAGTTTATTTTGCATTGCTAAAAAAAAACAAGAGCAAAACGCGCCGGCGCGTTTTTGGTCCCCAGAGGGTTAAGGATAAATCTCTCGATGTGTCCAAATGTAGGCCCTATTAAATTATAAATATTGTAGTTTTATGTATTGTATTTGTAAGCGTGTCAGTAAGGTTTTTCGCACACAATTTCAGTTGAAGTGTTCAATACATTTGTTTCAACCGGTTTTGTAGAGTTGTTTTGAGCAGTGTCAACAATCTGGCATTATCTAAACATGAACTATAGGCGAAATGCGTTCTTACCACTAAACGGATGCGAGTGAGCAGCAGATACAGAGCTCTTCGCGATCACCTCGTTTTATTGTACGGTGAATTCGCATTCTGTGTCTTTGAAGCAACAAAGGCTACATTATTTGTTTACAGGTTTTTTCGTGATTTGTATGGATGACACACAGCGACATATAGCCTACAGTATTATCAGCTGTATGATGTGTTTTAACCCTGAAATGTTTAATTTTGAGAGAGACCCGGCGCGCACAGTGCAGGGTGACTAAATAAACTAAAATTAAAAAGAGATCCAGCGCGAGAGAGAGGCAAAAAAAAAACGCATGATCTTAATTTATGTTGCTTTGAACTATTTTAGTTTTGTAGGCTACTGTTTTAATTGTTTATTTAGCTGCAATTTCTTTGGCAATACAAATTAAAAATTTCGCAAGAATAAGATTCTGTGTTTCTTACTTAGAAAATAAACTCTAACTCGATGCAACCCTGTTTTAAATAAATAAACTGCCCCGACACTTTATTTAAACCTTAAAATGTGCAATGGGGGTTCAAACTTAATTTTAATGTTCTTTTACATTTTCATTGGTTTTTATATTGAAAGCAATAGCCTCCAATATAGTTAGTATTTTGTGTAGCCAATTCAACAAAATCAGTGTCTTTGTCTGATTTGTTCAATCAATGCATGGATCTGTTTTTAAAAAATTCTTCCTTTGCTACGGCGGGTATCAATGTCAGTCATCTCCAATTTTGTGAATGATTCACAAAACAATAATTTAGCAGATTAAAGACTAGCTTCATAATTTCCATTTTCTGACGGGATCGGCTGACAATCTTCCTTTATCAGTTTTGTTGTCCGTGCAGCGACTCTACTGGAATGCAGCAAATTTATGTTGTAATGTGCCATTGATAATTAAACAAAACGCTTGACTTTAAAAAAACAGTTACCTAAGCATCAAGAAGGGTAAAACATAAACGCTGTCAGCCAACAGAATGTAGGCTAGAATGATATTCGAATCTCGGATCGCTTGAAGCTCATGCTGTTGCGTTGACCACTGTTAAAGCTACACTGTGTGATTTTTACCTCCATCTAGCGGTGAAAAGGTATATGACCATCCAGTGAATATTAGTTTCTGTTCCTCTCAATTCCGATTTCGTTTTAACTCCTACGGTGGCCAATGTAGTCCAAGATTAAAATGGCTCCCAGTTCGACCTCATCCATGAGTATTCCTTCAAGTGATGAGGTTACTTTAGAAAACTATTATAATTTGCAGTAATTTAATTTGTCAGTCAAGTCAAGTCACCTTTATTTATATAGCGCTTTTTACAATACAGATTGTATCAAAGCAGCTTCACAGTGATAACATGAAAATAATACAAAAAACAATTTCATCAGGCAGATCTATAATATTGTTGAATTTTAAATGTCCCCAACTAAGCAAGCCAGAAGGCAAGGCAACAGCGGCAAGGAACCAAAACTCCATCAGGTGACAGAATGGAGAAAAAAACCTTGGGAGAACCCAGGCTCAGTCGGGGGCCAGTTCTCCTCTGGCCAATGAGTGAACAGTGTATAAAGTTCAGAATGAATCAGAGTATTTGTCCAGTTCCGGTTGGTTGAAGTCGGAGTGGAGAGGAGGAGAGACTGGTTGACACTTCAGGTCAGCGGCGTCGTCGTGTCCTGGCGCTGGTCCTTCATCAGATCTGGATACGGCCTGGTTCCGGTGGAGAGTGGTAAACCTCGGGATAGACAGAGAGACTAATATTAGCGTAGACGCCATCCTTCTTATGATGTACCAAGTACATCAGGATTTACGGGAAGTGTTCCCGGTCCCGGCTGTTCTAAACTATGCAGCCTAACATTGAATTATATAAGTCTATAATGCGTTATGTGAATGCAAGGCCGAAGAGATGTGTTTTTAGTCTAGATTTGAACTGACAGAGTGTGTCTGCTTCCCGGACAATGTTAGGAAGACTGTTCCAAAGTTTTGGTGCTAAGTAGGAAAAGGATCTACCGCCAGCAGTCGATTTTGATTTTCTAGGTATTACTGGCCGGAATTTTGAGATCGCAGTAGACGTGAAGGACTATAATGCGTTAAGAGCTCGCTCAAGTACTGCGGAGCTAAACCATTTAGTGCTTTGTAAGTGATCAGCAATATTTTAAAATTTATACGATGTTTAATAGGCAGTCAGTTAACATATAGGTTATGACATCTATGTAAAATGAATAATAGTCTTAGAATAATAAAAGGCAGCCTTTTATCGGGGGACACAATAGAAGTTTTGGCTATGCCTTTGAGCATTAGGCGAATAGGAGTAGCAGTGAATAGGCTAGGAGAATCGGGGTTGTAATATTTGGCGTAGAATTGAACACCTGCGAGTAGTCTACGAATGGAAGAGATTTTTAAATTACGTTGGTCGAAATCGAACACAAGAAAGGAGCAAACAGTCGAAATCAAAATAGGAAATAAAGGAAGTTCAAAGGCTAAACAAAGTATTGAAAACAAGTACCAGGCAGAAGTGTAAGCTTTGAGAGTGGATGGAGCAACGCCTATAGACATGTAAAGTCTAGCTGAGCAAAGCAAATCTTCTAATATAGCGTTGTGGCTGGCATGGGAGGGCAGGGTGTTGGATCCTTGTTGGCGGCGGGGCAGAGCCGTCTGAAGGTCTGAAAACGAAAGCGAGATAGAGCGTCAGTGACAACATTGAAGTGGCAAGGTATGTGCGCAGCTTTAATAATGAAGTTGTGGATGACTGACTGCCAGATTAAGCGACGCAGAAAAGGCATGATCATCGGGCAAGATGATCTGCCTTTATTAACCCTCTGGAGTCTAAGGTGTTTTTGGGGTCCTTGAGATGTTTTGACATGACCTGATATTTGTATTTTTTTCAGTTGCTTATAAACATATTAATGGCAAAGGTGTAATTACACTCTATTTAGCACGAACATGACTATCATAATATGTGAGCAACATGTATGTACATGTTTGCATTTTTGAGAGAATATTATTTATGCGTGGTTATTCAAATAACTCAAACTTAAATGTTCTGATATAAGACCACAAACGACCAACTTCACATATTCCCACAATACTTTTGACTAATGGATCTTGTCGGCTAGAATATTTACTTCAAAATGATCTGAAAATCATCCGGGCTAATCGTTCACATTAAACAATAGATTGATTTAAATTTTGTAAGACACTTTTTGTTTGGAAAGGCAATATGCAGGGGGGGCGTGAATGATCCAACAAGGTCATGAATAATGTCCTCATTCACACCTGGAGACAAAGAAGACCTGCTAATGCTGCATACTAATGAGCCTTTCATAGGTGTCACTGAGCCACACAGAATGCAAAGACAACACACACACACACACACACACACACATATATATATATATATATATATATATATATATATATATATATATATATATATATATATATATATATATATACATACATACATACATACATACACACACACATCTACAGAATTGGTTCAGAGTTGGAAACATCTTGAAAAAAAAGTGTATTTTTCCACAAACTGTGTAGGCCTATGCTTGCAAATTGTATAATATCCAAGGTAAACATTTCTAGTAATTGTGCAGTTAATTCTCATTCGTATTTTCAGAAAGTTTTGGATTATGTAGGCTATCCTCTCCCCAAATTTGTCACTAATAAAACACAAAAATAATTTAAAGAGAAGGCTTATATTGACCTTTTAAGATTTTGTTTGCACCTTGGAAATTAGGTTTTGATGTGGCAGTACAAACTTTATAATCTATCCAAAACGAAATGTTGTCTTTCATATTTCGTCTGTAACATATCGTCTTTTATAATATAGCCTATATTAGGGCATAAATGTTAATTTGCAGTTTAAAATGTTGCTTATACAAAGACATTTTATTTCAACGTATTCAGTCGATTTTTACTCATCTCAGTAGGCAATAGATATTTCATTCACACACACAGACACGCGCGAGCTGTAACGTTAGTAAACAAACGCATGCACATGCGCCGTGCATTCATTCAAACACAGAAACGCGATTCAAATTTAAACAGTCTTTTGCGGATTACAGACACCAGTTCATATCGCGGTTAGAACAAAGCACTTACTGATGATCTGCAGCTGGATCCGTTGTTCGGCTACTCCAGCACGTTTGAGGTAAAATTTCCAGGATAATTACGATATTATTAGCAGAGCTTTTCCTCACAGCGAGTGTTTTCCAGCTGTTGTGGGCGTTGACTGGTGTTGCTCCAGATTATCTGTGTTTGAATAGCGCGCGCTCTCGATGGGCGTGTCACATTAGCGGAGTAATGAGGTGCCAGAACGATAATGAGCACAGCTGATCTCTCGCTCTTTTTATATAGATTACATAAACAGAGAATATTTCTTTTAGTTTTGAATTAGATAATTTAAAACTACACACTTAAATGATTATAGAGGTATATATCTCATGTCTGAGTGAATAGTATTCGCTGAGTTTGTTTGAGTTTAGAGAAGTGCTTCAGAAAAAAAGTTCACGGAGACGGAGAGGCATAAAGCACTCCCTGTTTACTTTCTTTATTTTACAAAAGCACAATGTTTTATTTCGATTGTAAGTGGACACATAAAAAAGTAGACATTTAACAGCTTATTTTTTCATATTTCTTAAGTCTGTATGACCAAAACCGACGGAGTATTTTAGGTCTATTTTGCTGCTATGTAAAAAAAAAACGAGCAAAACGCGCCCACGCGTTTGCCGACCTCAGGGGGTTAATAATAGCTATGGTTGCTTCATTATCACAAAACATGAGAATGCGTTTCCTAGACCACTCGGGACCCCAGATTACACTGGCTATGACTAGAGGATAGAGTTTGTATAGCGCTGAAGAGAGTGGGCTAGATGTTGATCTAGGAAATTCGTACGGCCATCTCTCTGTGAACCAGTGCCCTTGGAAATTTGCCCCGAACCCGACGGACGGAGCAGCATCGGTGAATAAATTTACATTTATGCATTTGGCAGACGCTTTTATCCAAAGCGACTTACAGTGCATTTATTGCAGGGACAATCCCCCTGGAGCAACATGGAGTAAAGTGTCTTGCTCAAGGACACACTGGTGGTGGCTGCTGGGATCGAACCAGCAACCTTTGATATACCAGTTCGGTGGTTTAATCCACTAGACCACCATCTCCATAAATGGAATAAATGTAAATGAATAAATGTAAATCTGCGGATAATTCGAAAGCCTCGTTATAGAAAAAAGAAATGCCGTTCCAATAATTTAGTAAGCAAGACCAGAATGTAATGTCGGACCGACAGCCTTCGTCTAACTGGACCGGGTTACTAAGTTCGGGCACGGAATGTGCCGACGTTAGTAGACGCGATATTAAAAAGCCCTGCCTTGCGGGATGATGCTCATAGCGAAATTTAGGTGGCCCAGCAGGGACAATAAATCACGCTTCGAGATGACGTGTAGAGAGGAAAAAAATTCCAGAAAAGATCGGATTCTTATAAGTTTTCTTGGGGAAGAGAGGCTTGCATTTTAACCATATCGAGGGATATACCTAAGAATTTGAGGTTGGTGGAGGGGCCCAGAGTTTTCTCTGAAGAGGGGAACGCCGACATCACTGAAAACCTGCTTTAAGATATCAAGAATGGAGGAATGGGGAGAAACGGAAGTTTGCAGACGTTCAGCAGGATCCAACACAAAGCTTCCGAGAGACTGTTGAAGATATGAGGGCTGCTTCTACACCCGAAAGTGAGCCTTACTGCAAAATAGAATTTTAAATCCCATTTAACTCTGAAGAGTGGCCAGTCAGTAGGGTGTATTGGCATGGTTTTAAAAGCATCTGTTATATCGGCTTTAGCCAGCCAAGCACCTTGGCCAGCTAGCTTGATTAAATGTATGGCGTTATCCACCGAAGCGTAATGAAGGGAGAATGGTTCTGGCGGAATGCATTCGTTAACGCTTGGAATTTTGCTGGAATGACGAGAAGACATGTCGAAAATGAGACGTTTTTTTGCCAGAATATTTGTGGGTAGCGACGCCGATAGAGTTAATCCTGAAAGGGGAAAAAGGAGGGAAGGCGAAAGGGCCAATAACATAGCCTTTATTGACTTCTTTCTCGAGCAGTGTAAAAACAACGCCAGGCTCGTTCATAGCTGATTGCAAGTTTTTTGCTGAAAAAGATGTGGGACAAGCCGGTGATAAGATAGTCAATGAAGGATGGATCGGGGTGAGAAGAAAGGTAGCTAGAGAGGTTTGAAATGTTGATGGGTGTAGATGGATGTTTGCTCAGAATTTTCTCTGAAAAGGGGCTTTCCTTCTGGTTTGAGGTTTGTATCGGTGTGGGCAGACTGACTTCGGGTGCGGGTTCTTGCACAGGCTACAAATGTGGGAAAAAACGACAATTATTAAATGAGCACACAGCTTCGTTAAACATATTGCAAATGGGACTGTCATTGAATGTTTCGGCAGGGCGACCTCTGCTGTAGGAGCTGCGTCTTACGTTTTCAGTTCCGCGGACAGCGGCCGGATCGCGGCTAGGAAAAGCTTTCAGGCATAAAGCAGCTGAGTGTCCGTGAGCGTTGTAGATAGAGAACGACAGACTTCTTTGACCGCCGAAATGACGAACTAGCAGTTCAGTATCAGTGATGGACCAGTCAAGTCTTGAATTGTAGAGTGTAATGCAAGACGCTGATTTAGCAGAAAAGGATTTATGATACTCATAGAATAAAGTGCCCCTGTACCTTTGATTAAAGTCTGCCACCATAGAGAGATAATGGTCTAAATCTTCCCTCCTATCTGGGACAACTTGGCATAGTGTGTCGCTGTAAATGCTAAATGCAATTACGAACTCTCTGAACGATAGATTGCGTTGCAAACTTGGATCTGAAGTTTTGAGGAGCACTGCCACGTCACTACAGTCCACCATTTTCCTGTCGGCAGCAGGCGAAGGGAGAAGTAAAGAAGCCAGGTTGATGTCCTTACCTTATATTTGACCTGAGATGTGGAGATACTGTAGCGGCGGCGGGTGGAACGAAAAGCCTACCGAAAGCTTGAGCTGGTGTTGATGAGGAGAGATTAAAGCTGTTAGAAGCTGGTGGAGCTGAGACGTTTTGAAATGGCGACTGGATCCTGAGAAGAGGAGCGGGCAGAGAGGCCGATGTAGAAGGTATGCTCGCTGAGATATTACCAGAGAAGGAAGGCCGGGTTGTAACGGGATCTGGGCTGCGGTCGGGGTTGACGAAGGAGTTTCCGAAATCCATCATCTTGGACTGTAACCCTTTGATCGTTTGAGGTTTTGAACTGCAGAAAGGAGCAGCTGGTTAGTATCGGGAGGGTCGGCGAATTACGAAGGAGATATCTCTTGTGCCGGTAGTGATGATCTTTTAGCTGAGCGAGGTGAAGATTTTGCGGATCTTTTCCTGCTGGCTTTTTTCGGTTGAGCAGTGGCTGAGGCGGTAGATGAAGATGTAGAAGTAGATGCAGGTGGATTGCCCAGTGTATTCTGGGCCAAGAGCAGAAGATCATCTCTTAAAATTCCTTCACTAGCAGGGATCCCGGCGACCTCAAGAGCATTTAGTATGTGTTCAGAATACCAGTTGCCCATGAAGAGATCCGGCATTGAATGCGGGTTCTGCGGCGTGTAGCAGAAGGAGATGGCTGATCAAAATCATCTGAATCTGAATAATCACAAATGGATTGCGTGTCCTGAGACATGGTTTAGTCGGCTTACTGGCGCTAACAGTTGAGTTAACTGGAGCGACAGCATCTGCGAACTCAAACATGTGTAAGTACTACTACCCTTTTATGCTACAGTAAAAATTATATGATTGGATAGATGAGAAGGTAATTAGTGACGTGAACGATCAAGAGTCTTCCTGGCAAAACTTGTGCTAGCTTCATTTCTGGTTTATGGATGTAACTCTTTCCACACTCAGAGCATTTTCAGTCTGTGAAATGACTGCGTTGTTATCTTGATTTTTGAAATAAGGTTTTTACTGTTTGTCTCCGTTCACTTCCATCTACAATCAACAGAATAATTTCTTATAATTCGATATGAGGACAAATTAGAAACAAAATTAAATAGTGAAAATCTAGTTTACTGCTTACTTTTAGATGTACTTTGTCAGTTTTCAGCTTAAATTATTAGTTTACCCAAACATTTAAATTTGCTGAAAATGTAGTCACCCTCAGGCCATAAGATGTAGATGAGTTTTTTCTTCTTCATGGGAACAGATTTGGAGAAATGTAGCATTACATCACTTGCTCACCGGTGGACTCCGGTCTGGATCCGGACCCGGAGGGAATTCAACCCGGACCCGCCTCCATTTCGTATTTCAAGAGCACTAATTGTGTGTAACAGTCTTCCTACCATTGTCCGGGAAGCAGACACACTCTGTCATTTCAAAGCTAGATTAAAGACACATCTCTTTGACCTAGTATTCACATAATACATTATTGACTTCTATAATTCAATGTTAGGCTGCATAGATTAGGTCAGCCGGAACAGGGAACACTTCCCTTAAAGGCAGGGTAGGCAGGATTAATTTTTTTTTTTTTTTAATTTGTTTAAACTTTATATAAACTTATATACCAATACATAATTAAAATGTAAGTACTCAGAAAAAGAGAGTATAAAAATCGAGTGTCTGTAGTCCTCTCAGGGCGCAATAAACAGCTACTTATTTCCATTCGGAACGAATGAAATGATTGGCTGGGCGACTGTCACTCTCCCTCGCTACCATGGCTACCACCCCTGCTGCTACAGGACCTGCCCACATGTGCGCACCCGTTCACTGTATCACTAGCACACATAGCTACCTAACATTACTTAGCATAACTATACTGTCGTAGCTATGACAGTGTAACTTTGGTGTCATCTTGCCTGCCGCCATTTCTGCGTGCCTGCGAAGTGTGACCGTGTGACACTTGCCGGTGCCCTCTAATGACATTTCAATGAAAGCGGATCCTGCTCATGAAAGAAAATGTCATTGGAACATTGGGTAGATGATGTCAGGCAGTGGCCAAAACTTACCGATAAAGGTATTTTATTGACAACATAATGTATTCACGAGTTCACACTTACAAATAAGTAAGATGGAATAAATGGTATGCATATTTGGCGTGCTGTCCGAGGAGAGGGCTCCGGGCTCTGTATTCGGCCCGAACCCAGAGTACTCCCCCCGTATTCCTGGCTGTAAAAGAGAGCCAAGGGTGAGGAGTCGGGGTGGTGGAGGGATGCTGGAAACTGTCAAGGAATGTTAGGTGAGTTGACAGAATGGATATTATGCTTCTTGTCATGCTGATTAGGGTAGACGTAATTGTTTGATGACAAGTAATTGCATTGGTTATCTGATCGTGCTCCTCCCGAACTTTGTTTATAAAACATAATTTAATGTAAAAATGCGTCAGCTAAATGTTATGTAATGTAATTAAGACGTGTATTAATTGATGACAACAATGAAACCGAACGCTGTCATTACTAGCTGTGTTGCTAATATGTTTAAAAGCTTCACAAGTTGCAAATAACTATTAGCTACGACCAGTTCTAGCAATAAAATACATGTTCTTACAGGTATTCAAAATTATTTTACTAATCATCTGACATGCGATGAGCTTCAGAACCTAAACTACAGGGCATTGATTGAAGGTCAGAATTACATGAGCCCCGGATGGATTAAATCACATTAAAAGGTGTTGTGAGATTTTCACAGGCAGTGAACTCGTACCATATAATGTGTAAGTAACAATACAGAGAGAAAACTGCAAAGTTCATGAAGTAGTGTGTGACTGCCTGGCCGGCCGAGGGAAGTGTTGTAGCCATACAGCAGGGCTACTGTACAAAATTAAAGATGCGACAACAAGTGGGATCACAGGCTTGGCCTGCACAGACACAGCATGTGCCTGGAACAGCTCCACTTGTGACAATGTAGTGCCAGAGACAGTGGAAAATATGCAAACACAGCGCATTGGCCCCAGAAAATCTGGGGCCAAGAGTGTAATTTCTACTGCATTTCTGACAGATGAAAATGTTATTGCCCATTTTTCAGCACCAGACATGGTTGGCTTATCTATGGTTCCTGGAACTATCTTGCATCATGTGTTGACTGCTCAACCACACACTGCACACACTGAAACAGGTCCACCCAAAGAGCACACAATGGCCCTCATTTATGAAAAGTGCGTACACCAAATTTCCAGCGTACACCTGGCGTACACTCAAAACCACGGTGACTTTGCGATTTATCAATATGGACGTTGACGTACGGCACGCTCAAATCCTACGCCAGCTCAGGAGGTGGTGTACATGTACGCACGTTTTGAGTTAGTGCTGAAATGCGCAGAAAAACAATTCCTAACACCACAAAACGCACTGACATCTTGTGCGCAGACACTGGCTCGGCGGCGGCCATCTTGTGCGCAGACACTGGCTAAGGAACACGAGTGACAAAGAAACAAAACCACAAGCAGGACCAAACCAGCAGCAACCATACATGTACAACAACTGACAAAGTAACAAGTGAAACACAAGGGCTATAAATACAAAGGGGCAAACAAGCTTAACTAGATAATGAGGAAACAAGATACACCTGGGGAGACCAATCAACATGAAAAACTACATAGGACTACAAAACTTAGCACAAGACAGGAAATGACAAAAGTACAAAAGACAAGTGGAACACAAGACAGGAATCATGACAGAGCCCCCCCTTTAAGGAGTGGATTCCAGACACTCCAAAAAAAAAAAAAAAAAAATGTCCAGGAGGGTGGTGGAGCAGAGGTGGTCCCGGGGGAGGGATGGAGGGCCAGGTCCATGGAGAGGAAGAGGACCTGGAGGCAGCGCAGGCGACCAGGGCGGAGCAGGCAGCGCAGGCGACCCTTCAGGCGGCCAGGGAGGAGACGACCCTTCAGGCGGCCAGGGAGGAGACGACCCTTCAGGCGGCCAGGGAGGAGACGACCCTTCAGGCGGCCAGGGAGGAGACGACCCTTCAGGCGGCCAGGGAGGACACGACCCTTCAGGCGGCCAGGGAGGAGACGACCCTTCAGGCGGCCAGGGAGGAGACGACCAAGGCGGAACAGTTACAACCGGCTCAGGAACTGGAACAAACACCACCAGCTCAGGAACGGGAACAGCAACATACACCACCGGCTCAGGAACGGGAACAGCAACAGACACCACCGGCTCAGGAACTGGAACCGCAACAGACACCACCGGCTCAGGAACTAAAACTGCAACAGACACCACCGGCTCAGGAACTGGAACTGCAACAGACACCACCGGCTCAGGAACTGGAACTGCAACAGACACCACCGGCTCAGGAACTGGAACTGCAACAGACACCACCGGCTCAGGAACTGGAACTGCAACAGACACCACCGGCTCAGGAACTGGAACAGCAACAGACACCGGCTCAGGAACCGACACCAGCTCAGCGGCGACCATCTTGTCTGGAGACCCTGGGGCAGACTCAGAAACAGGAATGGACGCCGGCCCAGGAACGGACACCAGAACAGTAACGGCCACAAGAACAGACACAAACACAGAAACAGGTTCCGGAACAGACGCTGGCTCAGGAACAGATGTTGGCTCCGGCTCAGGAACAGACGCTGGCTCCGGCTCAGGAACAGACGCTGGCACTGGCTCGGCGGCGGCCATCTTGTGCGCAGACACTGGCTCGGCGGCGGCCATCTTGTGCGCAGACACTGGCTCGGCGGCGGCCATCTTGTGCGCAGACACTGGCTCGGCGGCGGCCATCTTGTGCGCAGACACTGGCTCGGCGGCGACCATCTTGTGCGCAGACACTGGCTCGGCGGCGGCCATCTTGTCTGAAGACTCCGACCCAGGAACAGACAGTGGGGTGGCGGCCATCTTGTCTGAAGACTCCGACCCAGGAACAGGAACAGACAATAGGGCGGCGGCAATCTTTTCCGGAGACTCTGGATCGGCAGAAGTGACGTGAACAGTCTCTGGATCGGCAGAAGTGACGTGAACAGTCTCTGGATTGGCAGAAATTAAGTGAACAGTCTCTGGATCGGCTGGGCTGATGCGGAGCGTAGGCTCGGCAGGGCTGACGCAAAACTCTGGCTCTGGCTCGGCAAGACTGACAACATCCTTCTCCACCTCCCCTACAGTGAAGGGGGATCCACAAAACTGCAGAACAAAGTCAATATACTGTGCCAGGGTCCAGCTAGGCTCTTCCTCTGGTAAATTGAAGCTAATATCCTGTTCTAGTCCACTCCAGAAACAGTCCTTTAGCATAGCATCATCACCAGGAATGAGGTGACTATAAAAAAGGAACTCTTCCACATAATTTTCAATGCTGCGATCTAATTGATAAATTGAACAAAGTTTGCTCAGTGGGTTCCGGATAGTACCTGCTAGATCCATAGTGGTCAGTTGTTCTGTAATGTGCTGGAGAAAGCAGGCGAAGGCAAGGATCTATCCGCAGGGTTTTAATGAAATCACACATAGAACAAAATAATAAGGAACACGAGTGACAAAGAAACAAAACCACGAGCAGGACCAAACTAGCAGCAACCATACATGTACAACAACTGACAAAGTAACAAGTGAAACACAAGGGCTATAAATACAAAGGGGCAAACAAGCTTAACTAGATATTGAGGAAACAAGATACAACTGGGGAGACCAATCAACATGAAAACTACATAGGACTACAAAACTTAGCACAAGACAGGAAATGACAAAAGTACAAAAGACAAGTGGAACACAAGACAGGAATCATGACAATAACAATAAGCGTCATTAATAATCAAAATCATAATACTAATTAGAAGAATATTACAAATTGTCATGCAATTATTCACATCATCATCATCACTATTGTACACCCCATTACATGTGATGTCATGCGAAATTCAATGCTAATAGTTTCAAAACACGTGCTGTAAAATAATGCATTGTGATAGGTAATTTGCTCAACCAACCAGCGATTTAAACTGGATTTCCGTTTCCACCGTTTATATACTGTCTATGGTTTCCACCGGAGAAGTTTCTCCTCTTTGCCGTCTTCCGTGTGTCCATGGCGTAAAATGAGGGCGTGGGGGAGGCGGAGACGTGAATATATAGGGGCGTGTTAATCTAATGACGATCGTTTTCAGCCGCGGCATTTATCAAGAGGCGGGTATTGCGTACACCTGAATTTACCTGAAGGTACGCACAGCTTCATAAATCAGGCGGTGAGAGGAGTGTAAGCATAATCTTACGCCAACATATATGCCCGTTTCGACGCAAGATTGATAAATGAGGGCCAATGTGTGTAGAACAAAAATGCACACTTTGCAGCACAACATTTAAAAATTAGCAGATGGGAGTTTTAGTTACTGAAACATGTTCTGAGGGCAGAAAGGAAAATGATTGGTTTACAGCTTCAACCAATGAAACTGAAGCAAAGGCGGGGTCAAGACGTTTGAACGTGCAGATGGATATTATTAGTCGGACTCACAACACACAAGAAAAACGCTTTGTGGGGAAAACGCATTTATTGCAAGGTAAGTGATTTTACCATATATTTTGTTAAAATTCAGCATCCTCTAACGTTTCTTAAGATAATCAGCGAACATTAAAATGCACAGAACTAATCATTGTCTAAATATGGTATTGTATGCGTTTTGATTCGACTGTTTACTCAGTCAACCGCAACATAGCTGCTTAGGATGTAACTGGTGTAAAACCTATGTGTAAAACATGCTTTTCCAATGCTATCTCGCTGTGTGTGAAATTGAAATGCGACAACAGAACTCGTTCAAATCTCAGAGAAATTTCAACGGTCAAACTGATACATCTCCCGTCCTCGCGCTGCTCTCAGGGCAGGAATACTCAATAGATTCAGATCGCTGTTATTTTAGTGTATTACGCGCTGCTCTCAGGGCAGGAGTACTCAATAGATTCAGATCGCTGTTATTTTAGTGTATTATGCGCTGCTCTCAGGGCAGGAATACTCAATAGATTCAGATCGCTGTTATTTTAGTGTATTACGCACTGCTCTCAGGGCAGGAGTACTTAATAGATTCAGATCGCTGTTATTTTAATGTATTATGCGCTGCTCTCAGGGCAGGAGTACTCAATAGATTCAGATCGCTGTTATTTTAGTGTATTACGCGCTGCTCTCAGGGCAGGAGTACTTAATAGATTCAGATCGCTGTTATTTTAATGTATTAGCCTACGCGCTGCTCTCAGGGCAGGAGTACTCAATAGATTCAGATCGCTGTTATTTTAGTGTATTATGCACTGCTCTCAGGGCAGGAGTACTTAATAGATTCAGATCACTGTTATTTTAGTGCATTACGCGCTGCTCTCAGGGCAGGAGTACACAATAGATTCAGATCGCTGTTATTTTAGTGCATTATGCGCTGCTCTCAGGGCAGGAGTACTCAATAGATTCAGATCGCTGTTATTTTAGTGCATTACGCGCTGCTCTCAGGGCAGGAGTACTCAATAGATTCAGATCTCTGTTATTTTAATGTATTATGCGCTGCTCTCAGGGCAGGAGTACTCAATAGATTCAGATCGCTGTTATTTTAGTGCATTACGCGCTGCTCTCAGGGCAGGAGTACTTAATAGATTCAGATCGCTGTTATTTTAATGTATTATGCGCTGCTCTCAGGGCAGGAGTACTCAATAGATTCAGATCGCTGTTATTTTAGTGCATTACGTGCTGCTCTCAGGGCAGGAGTACTCAATAGATTCAGATCACTGTCATTTTAGTGTATTACGTGCTGCTCTCAGGGCAGGAGTATAATAGATTCAGATCGCTGTTATTTTAGTGCATTACGCGTTGCTCTCAGGGCAGGAGTACTCAATAGATTCAGATCGCTGTTATTTTAGTGCATTACGCGCTGCTCTCAGGGCAGGAGTACTCAATAGATTCAGATCACTGTTATTTTAGTGTATTACGTGCTGCTTTAAGGGCAGGAGTACTCAATAGATTCAGATCGTTATTATTTTAGTGCATTACGCGCTGCTCTCAGGGCAGGAATACTCAATAGATTCAGATCGCTGTTATTTTAGTGTATTATGCGCTGCTCTCAGGGCAGGAATACTCAATAGATTCAGATCGCTGTTATTTTAGTGCATTACGCGCTGCTCCCAGGGCAGGAGTACTCAATAGATTCAGATCGCTGTTATTTTAGTGCATTACGCGCTGCTCTCAGGGCAGGAATACTCAATAGATTCAGATCGCTGTTATTTTAGTGCATTACACGCTGCTCTCAGGGCAGGAGTACTCAATAGATTCAGATCGCTGTTATTTTAGTGCATTACGCGCTGCTCTCAGGGCAGGAGTACTCAATAGATTCAGATCGCTGTTATTTTAGTGCATTACGCGCTGCTCTCAGGGCAGGAGTACTTAATAGATTCAGATCGCTGTTATTTTAGTGCATTACACGCTGCTCTCAGGGCAGGAGTACTCAATAGATTCAGATCGCTGTTATTTTAGTGCATTACGCGCTGCTCTCAGGGCAGGAATACTCAATAGATTCAGATCGCTGTTATTTTAGTGCATTACGCGCTGCTCTCAGGGCAGGAGTACTAAATAGATTCAGATCGCTGTTACTTTAGTGTATTATGCGCTGCTCTCAGGGCAGGAGTAGTCAATAGATTCAGATCGCTGTTATTTTAGTGTATTATGCGCTGCTCTCAGTGCAGGAATACTAAATAGATTCAGATCGCTGTTATTTTAGTGCATTACGCGCTGCTCTCAGTGCAGGAATACTAAATAGATTCAGATCGCTGTTATTTTAGTGCATTACGCGCTGCTTTCAGGGCAGGAGTACTCAATAGATTCAGATCGCTGTTATTTTAGTGCATTACGCGCTGCTCTCAGGGCAGGAGTACTCAATAGATTCAGATCGCTGTTATTTTAGTGTATTACACGCTGCTCTCAGGGCAGGAGTACTCAATAGATTCAGATCACTGTTATTTTAGTGTATTACGTGCTGCTCTCAGGGCAGGAGTATAATAGATTCAGATCGCTGTTATTTTAGTGCATTACGCGCTGCTCTCAGGGCAGGAGTACTCAATAGATTCAGATCGCTGTTATTTTAGTGTATTATGCGCTGCTCTCAGGGCAGGAGTACTCAATAGATTCAGATCGCTGTTATTTTAGTGCATTACGCGCTGCTCTCAAGGCAGGAGTACTCAATAGATTCAGATCACTGTTATTTTAGTGTATTACGTGCTGCTTTAAGGGCAGGAGTACTCAATAGATTCAGATCGCTGTTATTTTAGTGCATTACGCGCTGCTCTCAGGGCAGGAATACTCAATAGATTCAGATCGCTGTTATTTTAGTGCATTACACGCTGCTCTCAGGGCAGGAGTACTCAATAGATTCAGATCGCTGTTATTTTAGTGCATTACGCGCTGCTCTCAGGGCAGGAGTACTCAATAGATTCAGATCGCTTTTATTTTAGTGCATTACGCGCTGCTCTCAGGGCAGGAGTACTTAATAGATTCAGATCGCTGTTATTTTAGTGCATTACACGCTGCTCTCAGGGCAGGAGTACTCAATAGATTCAGATCGCTGTTATTTTAGTGCATTACGCGCTGCTCTCGGCAGGAATACTCAATAGATTCAGATCGCTGTTATTTTAGTGCATTACGCGCTGCTCTCAGGGCAGGAATACTCAATAGATTCAGATCGCTGTTATTTTAGTGCATTATGCGCTGCTCTCAGGGCAGGAGTACTAAATAGATTCAGATCGCTGTTATTTTAGTGTATTATGCGCTGCTCTCAGGGCAGGAGTAGTCAATAGATTCAGATTGCTGTTATTTTAGTGTATTATGCGCTGCTCTCAGTGCAGGAATACTAAATAGATTCAGATCGCTGTTATTTTAGTGCATTACGCGCTGCTCTCAGTGCAGGAATACTAAATAGATTCAGATCGCTGTTATTTTAGTGCATTACGCGCTGCTCTCAGGGCAGGAGTACTCAATAGATTCAGATCGCTGTTATTTTAGTGTATTACACGCTGCTCTCAGGGCAGGAGTACTCAATAGATTCAGATTGCTGTTATTTTAGTGCATTATGCGCGGCTCTCAGTGCAGGAATACTAAATAGATTCAGATCGCTGTTATTTTAGTGCATTACGCGCTGCTTTCAGGGCAGGAGTACTCAATAGATTCAGATCGCTGTTATTTTAGTGCATTACGCGCTGCTCTCAGGGCAGGAGTACTCAATAGATTCAGATCGCTGTTATTTTAGTGTATTATGCGCTGCTCTCAGGGTGTATTTTAGCTGTATATTAGTGTAAATTAGTCTATTTTAGCTGTCCAGGCGCACCAAACTTACTTCAATGTGCACTTAACTTGTGAAACATGTAACAATAAGACTGTGATCTAAGTGCTATTTTGTTGTATCACATGTCAAAGAAATTGTCGGTTTTGAGGGCGTTATAAACGTCTTTTAGCTTAAAGATCTTAAGGTTTCTACTAGTAATTCTGTTTGTTTACATTGCTACCACTTTACAATAAGGTTTCATAAATGTTCCAGGCACCAAGTTTACTCCACAAAAGAAAGTAGTCCAGGAAATATTTGATAATGAGGATGTTCATTGTTCAATATCCAAAACTGAAGCCTGCAGTTGAAATACATTTTACGTTGTTTTTTTTATGACTGTCAGTGTACATTGAAACCAAAATCTTTATGTATTTAATTTGCAGGAAGGCGTATTTAAGGAGGAACTGGCAGACATTTGGCCAGGCGACCCATGGCCTTGGGTCTGGTTTGATGGGAAGCACATTCAAGTTCAACGACTACTGTCTAAAAGAAAAAAAATTAAAGCACCTAAAAACCTCTAAGAATGATGATATGAACTAGTTAAAAGTACAGCAGTTTAATGATACATCTTTGCTCTGCATTTTTTGTGATATGTTGCTGTTTTATCATTTTAATCCACTGGAAATGTTTTGTAATAGTATAAAAAAGGAAAGTCATAATTATACCTGAATTGTAATATTGGACTAATATTAAAACCGTTCAATAAAAAATATAATTTGTGAACTGATTATTTACAATCAACGTTCGTTCTTCCATTTTCTTATACAAAGAATCTCCACAAGTCATTGAATGAAAAGACAGTAACAGCAAGATAAAACTTCCTATGCATTCTCCATTCAAAAAATCCATACTTTTCTAAGGGGTGGATTAGGGTTCAGGCTGTAGGACTGCCGAATGAATGTTTCTGTCAGGACCACTGATGCTACTCTTAATTATCATTAAGATATTAGAAAGCTGTATATTTCTTGTCTATTACCACCCACTTCTACTTATACCAAAGATGGAAATAAGCGCAGGTACAATAGCTAAATATGTGGGAGAGCGTTGCTATAGTGATTACGATATTGTATTGCAATAGGTAGCACTTCAAAATCAATACCAAATCAAAACTAGTTGGCACATTATTTGTAATTGAAAGGTTTTAATGACAATATATGGTTAGGTTACACTTAAAATAGTTACAAAATAGATATGATAACTTGGTAACGCTTTAGATTACAGCCCGGAAAGTACTGCGTAATTACAATGAAATTACAGTGTAACTTTCGGTAATTACAGTGTACCTATAAAGTACTTATGTGTAAGTATAGGGGAACAATATGTAAAGTCTTGGGAATAAAGGGGTAACAACCAGGAAAATACTGCGTAATTAAAACTAAATTACAGTGTAACTTTCGGTAATTACAGTGTACCTATAAAGTACGTACGTGTAAGTATATAGGGGAACAATGTAAAGTTTTGGAATAAAGGGGTAACAACCAGGAAAAAAAAAATATATATTTAGGCAAATTATTAAGTATTTTAGAACTACGGGGTACTTATACTATAATACAATCTTACTTTTGGGAGCAATTTAGCGAGTAGGCTACATACACTGCACCTTTTTGTAATGTATACAAATACATAAAGGCTTTTTTCAAATTACGGGGTAGCCTATATATCAGTGCATTTATAAAGTAGGCAAATTTGTTTTTATTGCAAAGGTGCACTGATTAAGTTGTTTCAAGGCAAGTAAAACTATTGCAACTTTTTTTTTTTTTTTAAATGCTGGGGAAATATACTCTTGTTTCATGTAGTTACAGGGTAAGTATGACATAGCGGGCCGTAAATTAAAGTGGTGCTTCTTACCCTCTTGTTTCTTGTAGTTACAGGGTAAGTATGACATTGCGGGCCGTAAATTAAAGTGGTGCTTCTTACCCTCTTGTTTCATGTAGTTACAGGGTAAGTATGACATTGCGGGCCGTAAATTAAAGTGGTGCTTCTTACCCTCTTGTTTCATGTAGTTACAGGGTAAGTACAATAAAAACACATGTAAACACACAATCTGATATCACTTGGAAAACTTTATTTGAAAAACAACTTATTTTAAAACGGATTTACAACACTTTCTCTTGCTTGGTTTCCTCCTCCTCTTGTTCCTCTTCTTCTTTCTTTCCACTGATAAATCTTAAGAAGGAATCCCATGTCTCTTGCTATTCTGTATTATGTGTTAAAAGAAAATACAGTACAGAAATGTCCTCACCATTTACTCATCTTTTACCCTCATGTCATCCGAGATGTATGAATTTCCTTCTTCAGATTAACACAATTTTTTTTTTTAGAAAAATATATAATCTCTGTGAATGCATACACTGTTAAAACTGTTACTTGAATCTAACTCAATAAAATTAAGACAACATTTTCCAACTACTTTTTGTAAGTTTATTGAACTAACTGATATTTTGAGTAAGGACAACCTAATATTTTCGAATTAATAAAAAAACATATTATTAAGTAGCATTTTAAGAAAAAGCCAATAAATTAAGTATAATCAAAGTAAAAAAACAGATCTGCATTTTATACAGACTTAATTAAATTAGGTAAAATTTAAATGAAAAAATACTTGTTAATGTCTTCTGTTTTATTAGTTTTAACCAATTTGCTCTTGGTTTTGAAAGTGTAAACCCAAATAATTAGTTCAGACTGTTCATTTTCAACATTTATTAACAGTACCAATTAGCTGCACAATGTAAACAATCAGTAATATCTGAATCAGCCAATAAAGTGCTTCAGTGTTTTTACGATTAAAACAGTTTAATATTTCTAAACAGTTGAAATTAGCTGGACAGTATAAAGTAACATCTGTACTCATGCATTAAAACAATCATGAACTGCTGTTTTGTAAAGCACCTTCACAGTAGTGTGTACATATTTTAAATATAATAATATATAAACATTTTAACACTAACTTACTTTACAGGTCACAAGCATGAGCATCTGACCTACAGTACAACTTAGCATTATACAATAACATGACACCTTCACATAGTTTGTTATTTAGAAACATTTTTACTAAAATATTCCACTGATCCCACCAACTGACCAGTTTTGAAAGAACATTTTCACTTTATTTTTCAAAGTCATGAACTTTGGGCTTGGTTTTGGGCGCAGTGTGTCAAGTCCCACGAAAAGTCTTTGGAACACCTCAAATGTTTTGCAAAGCTTCGGTGGATACTCGAGATTAAGGGCATATGTCAACCCAAGCAGTAAGCAGCATGCTCTGGCCAGATTTCCGAGATTAGAAAGGACTGGAATTCCCTCAAGGATGATTCCTACTGCATCTGGCTCACGGCAGACATAAATGCTGAATTTTTTCATTTTCAGGTCATCATGAACAGTTGTCTCTACAGCCCCCTTTGAGATAAAACAAATATATATAAGACAATCTGATTTGTTTATGAAAAACAAATACTCTACCATTACCAGCCAAATGTTGGTTCAGTTAGTTTACATTAACAGTCAGCACAATTTAAACCTGTTCACCAGACTGAGCCAATACTTACACAGTAATCAGAGATGAGCTCCTGTGCACTCTCTCCCATATATTCAAAGAGGCATCTCAGAGTGACATCTCTCTTTTTTACAGCAGTGGCACTTGGGTCCTAGTTAACAGAACAAAAATGAATAAATTATTTTTGTTGATAAATTCACTCCTTTTCATTGTGATATCCAGGGTTTTGACACAGAGGACAGGTAAATGAAAGACTTACTTCTGGTGAATTGTGGGATTTAGCTTCTGGATGGTATCTTGAGAGGTGAGAGCGGATGGAACTCCAGGATTTAAAAGAACATGGGCAATCTATACGAGTAAGGCAAGGAATGGCTGTGTCCAAAGGTCCCATGACGCAGTCTACAATGTTTAAAAATGTCCCTCTTTCTTTGTACCACAGTACGGCACAATTTACAGGGCCATCCCATCTGTTAAGAGGGAAAAGAAAAAACAAATATTAGTCGTACAACTATAATGCAAGCCCTTTAAAAAAAAAACACTTAAAATACAAGTAAAGATTAGCCTTCTGAACAAGATAAGCTTTAGTTCAACTAATTTAGTTAAATTGTAATGCATTAATCTACATTTTTTTTCTAAAATGTTTCCATTACATAATATTCCTGTAGATAATCTATCAACCTGTTAATATGAATATTTATTTTAAGTTTGACCATGCAATACAGACACAGATTTAGCATTGTAACAAAATTATATCTTTAAAAAAACACTTCTAAAGTAGAACAGTCTATTAATGATTATTCAGTCTTTAACTAACATAGCCTACATGATTCTTTATTCTTTCAAGCAGACATATTTGTATAAACTAAATACAAGTAATCCTTATAAAAGCTATTAAAGAGCAATGAATGCTTTTCTATTTTTATTATGTTGTTTGAATAATATTAAGTGAAGTATACACTAAGAAATAATGTTGTGTGTTTTTAATCCATTCAGACATGAAAGAGTTATATTCAGTCCTCGCGGGCTGTATAACGTTAAGTTAGCTGTCTATATGCAGGGCTGCACGTGAGCGCACAGGAAAACCTCTTTTGCGTCGTCACTCTTATTCAGATCTATATTTCTGCTCTTCTCTTTCTCCCAGACGTTTACATTTTTGAACGATTGACATGCATCAAACGCATGCCAACTCCTGTTCAGTCAGGTAAATCAGTAGGCTACGTTACAAAATGTAGGCCTAACATTACGCATCTACCACAAACGCAAATCAGTTCTGAATGGATCTCTTCCCTAATAGTTTCTCCCTAACATTAACGTTTTTATTCGCCATTATTTGTAGGTTTTAATTTAGTTATGGTCTCCTTTTTGTCTGTGAAAAAATGTTTGAAAAATGAAATTAACACTGCACTCTCAGTTCACTGGCAAACTTACAAACACATTTGAAAAATTAAACTATCACACAAAGACAACATTACTTATACAACGCACACACATCGATTTATACACTAACAGTTAACGTTAACATTATGTGGCTCAAGTTAGCTGCTACTTTCGAGCTGTTTGAGAGCACATTAATGGCGACCGACGGTCGCAAAAGTTTGTAAGAAACAGAGCAATGGTTTTGCAGATTGTACAACATAAACACGTTAATTAGGCTAACATCTAACTTACAAAAATACAAAAAGTTACTTACATGGCTCAGTGTTCAAATAAGCTTCTGTCCCGGTCTGGTCCTGGCTGGAACGAGAGGGAAGGATTTGCCCGCGGGCTTGAACTTTCCGTTGCTGCAGGTGGGCGGGGTCGTTTTTTTACGTCTGATATAAACTTTTAAAATGAGTTTTGTAAAATCAATTTATGGTGAAGTCCAATGAACCTAATTTTATTATAGAAAATATTAAGTTACGAAAATATTCACACTTTTTACTTATCAATAACTCAAAAAAACAAAGAAATAAAAATAAATTAATTTAATGGAATAAATATAGTTAAAAAAAATAAGTCTCATGGACAATAGCACTGAGCGACTTTTTACAGTGTAATGCAAGCCCATGTGTTTCTAAAAGTTGACATCAAACAGCACATACAGCAATAACTAAAGTAATCCATACGACCCCAATGGATGAATCAATGTCTTCTGAAGTGAGACGATAAGTGTTTGTAAGAAAAATACCAAATATTTAAACATTTTAAAGACTATCGCTTCCGTTCCGACCAACTGTCACTTGCGCGTGCATGAGAGGGTTGAGTTCACGCTTGACACGCGTGACGTAAGCGCGCCGAGAAACCGAATGTCGATTTTTTTATTTTTTTACTTTTTTATTAATGCTCACAACAAAATACAAACAATAACACATAATAATAATGAAAAACAAACAATACAGAAGAACAGAGACGGCAGTTTTCGCGCGAGTTTCACATCTAACTCCCGCGAGAACGTAATGAACGCGTGAAGCTTCACCAAACACGAAGCCAAGCCGACTCTCATGACATGCACTCGCTGGACGCTGGTGACAGTTGGTCGGTAGCGAAAAGATGAGTAAATTACGAGAACATTTCTGGGTGTACTGTATTTTCTTTTAATACATAATACAGAATAGCAAAAGACTCATTCTTAAGATTAGGCTAATCAGTGGAATGATAGAAAAAGAAGAAGAGGAACAAGAGGAGGAGGAGGAAGTAGGAAGCCATGCAAAAACGTATAATACACTAAAATAACAGCGATCTGAATCTATTGAGTATTCCTGCCCTGGGAGCAGCGCGTAATACACTAAAATAACAGCGTTCTGAATCTATTGAGTATTCCTGCCCTGAGAGCAGCGCGTAATACATTAAATTAACAGCGATCTGAATCTATTGAGTATTCCTGCCTTGGGAGCAGCGCGTAATACACTAAAATAACAGCAATCTGAATCTATTGACTACTCCTGCCCTGAGAGCAGCGCGTAATGCACTAAAATAACAGCGATCTGAATCTATTGAGTATTCCTGCCCTAAAAGCAGCGCGTAATACATTAAATTAACAGCGATCTGAATCTATTGAGTACTCCTGCCCTTAGAGCAGCGCGTAATGCACTAAAATAACAGAGATCTGAATCTATTGAGTATTCCTGCCCTGAGAGCAGCGCATAATACACTAAAATAACAGCGATCTGAATCTATTGAGTATTCCTGCCCTGAGAGCAGCGCGTAATACATTAAATTAACAGCGATCTGAATCTATTGAGTATTCCTGCCCTGAGAGCAGCGCGTAATACATTAAATTAACAGAGATCTGAATCTATTGAGTACTCCTGCCCTGAGAGCAGCGCGTAATACAGTAAAATAACAGCGATCTGAATCTATTGAGTATTCCTGCCCTGAGAGCAGCGCGTAATACACTAAAATAACAGCGATCTGAATCTATTGAGTACTCCTGCCCTGAGAGCAGCGCGTAATACACTAAAATAACAGCGATCTGAATCGCTTGAGTATCCCTGCCCTGAGAGCAGCGCGTAATACACTAAAATAACAGTGATCTGAATCTATTGAGTATTCCTGCCCTTAAAGCAGCACGTAATACACTAAAATAACAGCGATCTGAATCTATTGAGTATTCCTGCCCTTAAAGCAGCACGTAATACACTAAAATAACAGTGATCTGAATCTATTGAGTACTCCTGCCCTGAGAGCAGCGCGTAATGCACTAAAATAACAGCGATCTGAATCTATTGAGTACTCCTGCCCTGAGAGCAGCGCATAATACACTACAATAACAGCGATCTGAATCTATTGAGTATTCCTGCCCTGAGAGCAGCGCGTAATGCACTAAAATAACAGCGATCTGAATCTATTGAGTATTCCTGACCTGAGAGCAGCGCATAATACACTAAAATAACAGCGATCTGAATCTATTGAGTATTCCTGCCCTGAGAGCAGCGCGAAATGCACTAAAATAACAACGATCTGAATCTATTGAGTACTCCTGCCCTTAAAGCAGCACGTAATACACTAAAATAACAGTGATCTGAATCTATTGAGTACTCCTGCCATGAGAGCAGCACGTAATGCACTAAAATAACAGCGATCTGAATCTATTGAGTACTCCTGCCCTGAGAGCAGCGCATAATACACTAAAATAACAGCGATCTGAATCTATTGAGTTACTCCTGCCCTGAGAGCAGCGCATAATACACTAAAATAACAGCGATCTGAATCTATTGAGTACTCCTGCCCTGAGAGCAGCGCGTAATGCACTAAAATAACAGCGATCTGAATCTATTGAGTACTCCTGCCCTGAGAGCAGCGCATAATACACTAAAATAACAGCGATCTGAATCTATTAAGTACTCCTGCCCTGAGAGCAGCGCATAATACACTAAAATAACAGCGATCTGAATCTATTGAGTATTCCTGCCCTGAGAGCAGCGCGTAATACACTAAAATAACAGCGATCTGAATCTATTGAGTTACTGCTGCCCTGAGAGCAGCGCGTAATACATTAAAATAACAGCGATCTGAATCTATTGAGTACTCCTGCCCTGAGAGCAGCGCATAATACACTAAAATAACAGCGATCTGAATCTATTGAGTATTCCTGCCCTGGGAGCAGCGCGTAATACACTAAAATAACAACGTTCTGAATCTATTGAGTATTCCTGCCCTGAGAGCAGCGCGTAATACATTAAATTAACCTGTTAGCCTTCACCAGAGCGAGGACGCACTGAAGCGTTTTTTTTTTATATAGTTCAAAGTTACTATCAGATTTAATGTTATTACCTTGACAAACTATACATCATTAAAAAGATATAAGTCTCACGTTTCAGTATTTGACCACTATTGTATTCTGAGAAACTTATAGTGACAGTTATGTCTTAATTTGTGTCAGGATTTATGTATTGAAAAAATTAGTCGATACCTTTAATATGAATTATGAGCATCAGCCGCGTCCATTCAAAAAAAACTCCCGTGTTGTCATGAGAACGCGTGACAAAACAACGTCCCTCAGGGCTTTTGGCTCAAAAATGTGCAGATTTGGAGAAATATTGATAGATTCTCATAGGTTTACATCATATTTCTATAGACAGGAATAATATTTATTGAATTTATATCCAAATGCGTCGATCTAAACATAAAGAGCGCTGGATACTCTGGTGTACTGTGTTTTCAATTCATACAGCAGACTGAGGGCGCCATTTGCACAGAATGTTTCCAAATATGGTGCACAGTGCACTCACGAAGAAGAACCATAACCTGTGACCTTCCAGGACGTCACTCACATAAACAACGCTACCAGAGATCGCTGTAACATGCAGATAAAGATGTTTTGAAGACAATAAACATGATTGCAATGATATTTGATTTACCTGTGTTCTTCGAGTCATGTCAGGTATTTTTATAATAATAGATTATATTTATAATGTAATGCTAATCGATATAGACTTTAGCATTGTGCAGAATACCATAACATAATATATGTTCTGTCTGATTTTCTTTTCTGAAGCCAAATAAGATCATAGAAGATTATTTAAAACACTCGACTTGCGCTATAAAGTAAGTTTGGAGCACACACATGGTTTTAATCTCATAAATTGTCGTGTATTGATGGTGTGCTAAGCTAACATGCTAGCTAGCTCTCTAGTTGCACCTGCCATCTAGCTGTTATTTTTTATGATTTTTTTCTAAATCGGAATGCTTACTGAAATATTTCTTTATGCCTGAATATTTTCTTTTAAGAAAGGCATTTGATACAGTTTCAAATGTGAAGTGAAGATTATGAAAGAAATTAGGGGGTGAAAAACCGTGAATAGCCAGTAGTTAGGCATTATAATGGAGACAAAGGAAAAGCATATTTATGGCCATAAGCAGGCTGGAGAGGTGTAAATGTGAGCAGGAGAGACTGTCACTGAATGGGTCTCGTTTGCACCACAAAACAATAGAGACAATAGACTGAATAGATGCTAATAGATGACAATAAACACAAGTTTGCATTTTAGAGTCAATTCAAAATAAAGTCATTTGAGATGATCTTGAAAAACATTTAACAAAATACAGAGTTTTAGACTTATCACCTTCAAATTTTAAATATAACATGGTCAGACATGTGTCTTTAGCTGGAGTGCATTTCTAGAGTGCTGACGGGCCAACTTCAATTTAATTTTCATGAAGATGTTTCATAAAAATAAATTTCTAATAACTTACACAACTTTGAAGCTATTCATAATTTTTTTTTTCATTATGACAATAATTCATTCTACATTTCCAATAAAGTGCCAGGTGTCAGCTTTCAAATGAGATCATGCTTGTGCTTTTAGGACAAAGCGTCAATGAACTGAATCTGTTTTCGGTTGAGAATGCAATTTCTGGGGATTTTTCAAAAGTGGCGCTGAAGGCTAACAGGTTAACAGCGATCTGAATCTATTGAGTATTCCTGCCTTGGGAGCAGCGCGTAATACACTAAAATAACAGCAATCTGAATCTATTGAGTACTCCTGCCCTGAGAGCAGCGCGTAATGCACTAAAATAACAGCGATCTGAATCTATTGAGTATTCCTGCCCTAAAAGCAGCGCGTAATACATTAAATTAACAGCGATCTGAATCTATTGAGTACTCCATACACAGTAGAGTATGTCAAACATAAAAATCCCTTATACATTTAAAAGTATTCTTGCGGTGTAGATATCCTCTTCGACCCAGACTCCCAGGGTCTGGCTCATCAATCATTTTCTTCATCTTTATTTGAGGTACTTGAATCAACATCCAATTTTTGTACATTTAAATTTGGTTTATAAGCCTAATCTTAATAATATTGGTTGCCCTTTAAAATTAATTTTCATTATCTTGATATTTCAGCATTTCCATTTGTTTAACAGTGATTTTAACAACTAATGATCTTACTATGGGAAGTACACAACAGAATAATAACCACCTTTCAATATTGCAACTTCAGAAAACATTCCTAATTTAGCAAACCATGTTCATACTCCTCCAAACTTCAAATCAAGTTTTTCTTAACTTTTTGTTCTTAAACTTTTACTTTTTCCTGTATTCGCTAAATGTTCCTCCCTGCGCAGTATTATTTGGTAAACGTGCAACACTGATCTTCAAACATAAGTCCTTCTACTTTTCTCATGTAAGTGTTTTCCTCCTAATGCAGACAAAGCATTACAGTAAATCTCTGCTGATTTATAATAAATAATTTATTCATTCTGCGTTTTTATTTTTCCGTGATCCATATGAATTTTGATTTTAAATAGGGCTGGGTTAAATACCTATTTTTCTCATTTTCAATTGCTTCTTTTTATGAAGGAATATCAATTATTAAATTCGAAGAATCAATCTTTTTTTTTTTTTTTTTTTTTTTTAATTTTTTTTTTTCATAATTTTATTTATAACAGTTTTTATACAAACACAAAACAAAAATGCACAAAATGTATACAACAGGCATGTTAAACATAAAATAAACAAAGGAGGAAAAAGGAAAAAACAAAAAAAAACAAAAAAACAAAAACGCACACACATCCACCCAACCCACCCAACCCGCACCAGATAGAAAGAGAAATTACACCTTAAAACCATACATAGACTTAAACAAAACAAAACATTAACAATGGAGTGAAGAGATTAAAGAGAGTAGTTATTCATATTACATATAGGCTCAAACATATTTCAACTCTTAGAAAGATGCCTAAGGAAGGGGCCCCAGACTTTATCAAATTTTTTAGAAGCATCCACTTTAGAGAAACGAATCCTTTCGAGCTTGAGGGCAGCAACCATTTCAGCCAACCATTTATGAAAGCTGGGTGGTACAGTGGACTTCCACTCCATCAAGATCACCCTTTTAGCCACCACCATACCAAACATTAGAGACAGTTGCTGAGAATATGTCAATGCTAATATAGGGTCAGAACATCCAAACAAAGCTAACCCCAAATCTGGACTGATTTCTTCTCCAAAAGCATTTGAGTACCACAGAAAAATATTCTGCCAAAACTCAGAAATCTCAGGACAAAACCAAAAAGTATGAGCATGCGTCCCATCTGAGCTCTTGCATCTATCGCATAACGGAGAAACTGAAGGGTAAATTTTATTAAGTTTAGATTTGGTATAGTGTAATCTATGCAACACTTTAAACTGAATAAGTTGTAATCTTGCATTAACAGAACAGGTGTGGATTCGCTTCAGCCCTTCTTCCCAAATCTCGTTTGAGATATTAATTCCGGTGTCATTTTCCCATGCTGCTTTGATGTGATCTGAAGAGACTGAAAAATGAGATGCAAACAAAGAAACGAACCGAGTCACCAACTGTTGGGCATTAGGGGGTTGACCAAAAAGATCATACAGATAATGATCCTGAGGTAACTCCTGAAACTCGGTAAAATAATGTTTAATATAATGTCGCACCTGTAGATATCGGAAAAATTGTGATTGGGAAAGATCAAAGGTTTTATACAAGTGCTCGAAAGTGGCAAATTTTCCATCAATATAGAAGTCCTTAATCATGGTCAACCCTTTGCTTTTCCACAGTAAAAATACCTTATCTGACTGGCCAGGCAAAAAATTATGATTATCACAAATGGACTGGTGCACTGAGGGATGCGTAATATTCAAAACAGTCTTCAATTGATTTAAAATTCTAATGGAATTGAGCACAACAACATTTTTACATTGTGACTTCTTTAAAGGTACAGGGTTCGAAAAAAGAATAGCAGCAAGAGAGCTACCAACAACTGACCGAGCCTCCATGTACAGCCACCTGGGTTGGGTGTCGATTAGTTTATCAGCAGATTGATCACTAAGCCGCCAGAACATCATAGCCCTGGCATTAGCAGCCCAATAATAACGACGGAAAACAGGTAGCGCTAGACCACCCAACTCTTTTGGCTTCTGCAAATGGTCCTTAGAAATTCGATGTGCTCTATAACCCCAAATAAATGGCAAAATGACAGAATCTAATTGTTTAAAAAAAGAATGTGGCAAATATATAGGCAGGTTCTGAAAAAGATAAACAAAGCGAGGTAGAGAGACCATTTTAATAGCATTGACCCGACCAATTAAAGATAACGGAAGCACCCTCCATTTATCAATAGATATTTTTAACTTATTTATGGCTTCTGCAAAATTTAGAGTTAAAATTTGTGTAAATTTTTTCGGAATGATTAACCCTAAATAAGTGAAATGATCCTCTGTTACTCTAAAAGGTAATGACCTCCGAAACTGAGTATCCAACCCTTCCCCCAAGGGCATGAAAACACTTTTCTCCCAATTAACAGAATAACCAGAAAAAGAGCCAAAAACCTCAAGTGATTCCATTAAGAATGGCAAAGCAGAAGAGGGATCACTCAAATATAAAAGCAGGTCGTCTGCATATAAGGAAAGTTTAACCTCAGAATGACCACATGATATACCCCTGATCTCAGGATGATTACGAAGATGGATGGCCAGGGGTTCTAAAGCTAGATCAAATAACAATGGGCTTAGACAACAACCCTGCCGTGTACCTCGCTGAAGAGGAAAGAAAGCAGACCTATCCGAATTAGTGAGTATTGCAGATTTGGGAGAAGAATAAAGCATTTTTATGATTCGTTTGTAATTCTCACCAAAGCCAAATCGATCTAGCACAGAAAACATATAACTCCATTCTATTCGATCGAAGGCTTTTTCAGCGTCTAAAGAAAGAACAGCTGCCTTAGAGCTCTTACTCTGATTACTGTACAAAATATTTAGCAGGCGACGTGAATTAAAAAATGAAAATCTTCCTGGGACAAAGCCAGTTTGATCTGGATGAATTAACGAGGCCACATGCTTATTTAGACGGGTGGCCAAAATCTTGGCAATTACTTTTTGATCACAATTAAGAAGACTTATTGGCCTGTAACTAGAAGGCTCCGTAACATCTCTGTCTTTTTTCTTCAAAAGGCATACATGTGCCTCATAAAAAGAGTCGGGAAATATTTCCTTCTCAATTGAATGATTTACCATTCTAAGTAACAAAGGAGCAATTGCATTTGCATTAGCCTTATAGAATTCCACACCAAACCCATCAGGGCCTGAGGCTTTACCATTAGAAAAGGAATTAATTGCCTCCAAAATTTCACAAAGAGTAAACGGCTCCTCTAATTCCTCTCTGGCACCTTCATTAAGTTTTGGAAAATCCACCGCATCAAGGAATCGCTGTCCTGTAATGTTCAGTTCAGAACAGTTGGATGAGTAAAGCTGCTTATAAAATTCAACAAAACGATTATTAATTTCTTTAGGATGTGTTAGTAAAGTACCATTCTGAGATTTGATTTGATGAATGGCCCTACTAGCCTGCACACCTTTTAGTTGCCTGGCAAGAAGCTTATCTGCCTTATCTCCCAATTCAAATTGTTTCTGTTTAAGTTTAATTAACAAATTAGAGACATGGTCACTCAAAATAGAGTTATATTCATATTTCAACTTAAGAATAGCGTTGAGGTCACTCTGAGCTTTAGATGCACGGAACATTTGTTCTAAAGATGGAAGTGTGGATTCTATCTCAGCCAGGCGCTTACGCTTCTCCCTCCTCAAAGAGGATTCATATGCAATAATATGACCTCTTAACACTACTTTACATGTTTCCCACAGACAAGAATCTGAAACATCCCCCTTGTCGTTAGTCTCCAAAAATTGGTGTAAACACTTAGACATGTAAGACTGAAACTGTTTATCCATTAATAATTGAGGATTAAAACGCCAACAATACTGCGCCTTTGGTAGTGAAATTTTTAGATCCATAGAAACAGGGCTATGATCAGAAATCAAAATATTATTATACTTGGACTGAGTCACCCCCTGAATTAGTTTGGCGTCAATAATAAAGTAATCAATACGTGTATAGGATTTATGAACCTTAGAAAAAAAAGAATAATCCCGAGCAGTCGGATTAAGTAATCTCCATATATCCACAAGATTCATGGATTTTATCAGATTATTTAAAACACCAACAGATTGAATAGGATGGGGAACTTGTGAAGAATGACGATCAAGATGAGGATCCAAATAGCAGTTAAAGTCTCCAGCAATTATCACATTAGTCGAGTTAGTATCTGGAATAAGTCCAAATAATTTCCTGAAAAAACCAGGATCATCTATATTTGGTCCATAAACATTAATACATGTAATCGGAAAATTATTAATGCATCCGGATACAATAATATATCTTCCCGCAGGGTCAGACACCACAGATTGCATTCGGAAAGGAATAGATTTCCTAAAAAGTATAGCCACCCCTCTGGCTTTAGAGGAAAAAGTGGATTGATAAACTTGTGAGATCCAATTTGCCCTAAGCCGCACCTGTTCGCTGGGTCTAATATGGGTTTCCTGAAGAAAAATAATATCAGCCGACAATGACTTTAAATGTGCAAAAACTTTTCCCCTTTTTATCGGGTGTCCCATTCCTCTTACATTCCAACTTACAAATGTAATATTCACTTCAGCATTGCCATTACTATTAGTAATAGTGCCACTACTCATACAGCATCTTAAAAAACATAAACACAAAAATAGTAATAATCGTAGCATTATCTGGTGCAACACAAAACATAAAAAAAGAACTCACGAACTCCCCACAGCTGCTCCAAGAACCGAAGCAGCTTTTATTCCCCATCAACTCGGAGACAACAAGAGTGCAAAGTTAAACTTAGCTTACCTTAGCCCAAAAAGAGCAGAAATAACGAAACACACAAGGAGTAGGCTAACACACACCCACAGAAATAAAGCTGCTCTCCGCCGCGCAAATAATCATTCAACTGAATTACGTACCACGATGAAAATAACAAAATAATCCAAAAATAGTCCACTTCAGATAATCGAGGACCATACTCAGATCAAGCTGAGTAGAGTCACACATAAAAGTTACCCTGAGTCATTCGACAAGTTATCCACAAACTTCTTAGCCTCCTCAGGAGATTCAAAAGAACGCTCCCGCCCGTTGTGATGCAGTGTCAGTTTTGCTGGAAAACGCAGGGACCATTTCAATCCAGCCTCCCGTAGAGCTTTCGTGACTGAACTGAAGGCACGTCGCCGCGCGGTCACCTCCGGAGTATAGTCAGGGAAGATGTGAATCCGCTTTCCTTTATATTCCAGAGGAAACTTTTCACGGCTCAGACGAAGGATTAAATCTTTATCCCGATCATTGTGGATCCGTGCGATAATAGTGCGAGGTCTCTGGCCTTCAGATGGTTTGGGTAGCAGAGCCCGATGAGCTCGGTCGATTTTCACAGGTTTATGGAAGTTGTCTCGACCGAAGAGCTCAGTGATCAAGTCTGAAATGAACACAGAGGGGCGTCCCCGCTCCTCACCCTCGGTTATTCCCACAAATTTAAGGTTTAGCCTGCGAGAGCGTCCTTCCAAGTCATTCAGTTTAGTCCAGAGAGATTTATTTTCCGCACGCAAATCTTCACACACCTTTTCGACCGCACCAAGGCGTAAATCAGTCCCGTTCAGGGCACCTTCCATCTCTACCATTTTTTGTTTAATGCCGGTCTGTTCAGACTGCAAGTTAACCAGCGTGGCGTCCAACACATCCAAGCGAACACTTAGAGCTGTCATCTTGTCCTCTATCAGTTTTTTTAAATCATCTCCTTGGGCACCAATTGCAGCAAGTATCGCGTTCACATTTCCCTGTGCGATAGAATCACTTGGATTTGCGTCCTCCTTAATAACTGCAACGGTTTTTGAAGATTTCTTCGACGCCATTTTGCGCACACCGAGTAAGTTTGTGAATAACGAAAATCGCGCTCAATCCACTTAAATTTCACGAAATGTTCAAAACAAATGATAACTGGTAACTCTCAAAAGGTTTTAATCGCCTGTAAGGTGAACTGATGGTACTTAATTTACACAAACAATCAAAATCTAGTGTCAGCGGAGAAGAGCTCTGTAAAAAGCGACTACTCCATGAACTGCGCGCATGCGCCCCCAGAATCAATCTTTTAGTCAATCATTTTTAGTTGATGAACGAACAGAACATTGTAGTGCACCTTTTATCCTTTAAATCGCTTTGTGCTTCGTTATAAAGTTTCATATTTTAAATTCAGTTTTATTACCAAAATGTAACAATAACTACCATTTAGACATTTTTAATCTTGCGTTATAGCTCCTCATTAGAGCTCCTCAGTTCAAGCGGTTCTTAACTGAATACCTTTTCTTCCTTTCTAATTTCTAAATAAACTATCATGAATAAACTAGTTATGTCCCATGTAATCACTCAAACTAAGAAAGCTTTAGAGCAATGTTACATTTACCTCATAAAAGTCATTCAATAAACTCATTAGACAATTAGAACAAATAACTCTAGAAAAAACTTTTCCTCTACCTTACATATTCATTTTATGTACATTTCTTTTTTCTGTAAATCTAAATCCATAATTTTTATATCAACCATTTAAAACATAAAGCATTATAACTTAATTATTATTAAAACTTCCTTGTGTGCAATTTAAGTGTTCGTATACAATTCATTTTAATCTTCAATATTCTTGGAATAACTTGCTAACCCATTATCTGAATTTATTTCTGATAGCATTTCAAATCTAAGGAATACTTCTCTGTTAGAAATCTCATTTCTACATCTGCCCTTCCTCTGCTAATATCATTGCCTTTACCCGTCTATATCATGTCCACATAATCCATTATCAAGCGTTTTAATAGTCCTTCTCGCCTATTTGTGTCGCTGTTCCTTTCTTAACTGTTTTTTGGCACAAATTTTACAAATTTCACATTCATAATCTTTCCTTTTCCTTAATCTCTCATAATTCCCCCCTTGCGTACTGGTCAAAACCAGGCGCATCTGGATTGAAAATATTCAAAAGTGATGTTGGTGTAACAATCTGTCCTTCATGTGAATGTCAAATATCTTTTTTACCCTCCTCTACCATAGATTGTTCATAAGGCCTGCTTGTTATTGAATTCGAATAACTTCCAATTAACTTGAGTTTGTCGTCCTATTAGCACTACTTGATATATATTTATTTAGTCAATAGCATAATGAATCATAACATAATCTTATGAATTAAAGTTGAAATCGAATATTTGTTAATAGCCAGTCTTAATACTTGTTTTAATTTCAACTGTAGCCTTAAACTAATTAGGTATACCCCTGTATACCCCTGTATCTTTTGGATCTTTTTAAAATGTCTTTTAGTTCTAATTTTTATTTTACTTTATGAATTGTCTTAATTCCAATTATGCTATGTACATTTCTTGAATTAGTAGTTACCATTCATTTTATCATCATACCATACATTTTCTTCTCTGGTGGGGTTATTATTAAGTTGCTACTAAATATTCAAGGGCTTTAACATTACATTTTTAGAAAAGTTTGGTTGATGTTGAGTATTGTCTGAACTTGTACTCATCTCTTTCACTCTGTTGCTTCTCTTCTTTGCACAACTCCTTGTGAATCTCCCACTTTCTGCAACTTTTCATTCCTGTGAATTTGGTTAAGTTTGTCTCCTTTTTCCATTCATGTTGATCTTTGTGAGTTGTTGCAATGGGTTGTTTCCTCTCATTTGCAAGGGAAGATCATTGATCCCTCACTTTCTGTTGTGGAGGGGGTTGAGGCTTGTTGGTGTATTTTAAGTTGAGAGGCATGGACTCAAATGTCACTTTGCTGATCAATGCACAAGCCTCTTCTGAGATTTCAATGCACAGTCACTAGTTCTTTGTTAGAACCATCCCAGAAACCTTCCTGGAAGTGAGCTACTGTCATCTGTGAATGAAATCTTAATTATTTCTGTTAGTGACAACAACATATATTAAATAATCTGCTCATCTGGCCCATTGTCCTCCTCGGTGTTACCTGTAGAATGGTCATGTGGGCTGAGTGGTTTCCTTTCATTAGCAGCAGGGCTTTAACCCATATATTCCCTTTTTTTTTTTTTTTTTTATACATTTGGCTTTTTATCTTCATATTTGCACCCTCTTTACATTTTTCTCACATTCAATTTCAAATGTACTTTTTACAATTCGTCAATTCAAAACGTATCTCATTGTTTTGAGTCCCACTATCAGCACACTATTCATCTTGGACAACACTCAACCCACTTTACAAGACAGAAGTTACAAGACATTATTTCATACTTTTGACAAAGAATCAGCTCCATCACAATATGCTGAAAAGAAAGTCAGATGTGTTATGCTCCATCATGATATTCTGAAAGGAAAGTAAGATGTGTTATGCGCTGCGCAAAATGTGGCACTGTTTTTACCCATTATTTTTCTATTGCCACTACAGTTTCAACCAGGAAATTTAACCAAATTCATCCATGGTCATTATTTTATTGGGCAGAGTTTGCCCTGTGGGCCCACATATTCAATTTTCAATAGAGCTGTATTGGCAAAATAATTGATTTGCCTCAGTGTCTCTTCAAACACAATCTCTCACACCATTCATACTCAGTCACACACATTGGCCAACAACACACACTCCTGTGACTGCTGCAGCAGGTTCTGCTCTAAATGCAGAACTTATAATTTTAGCTGTGGAATGCCACAAGGTCTGATCAGGTCAACACAACTATGTCCAATCACTATTGAGAAGTTTCCATGATCATAAGGTTTCCGTTTAACACCGGTACAAACCCTTTTTTTTCTTTTTATAAACTCTAACATCCTCTATATTTTAGAATAATAGGCCTAGTTGGTCTAATTTTTCTTTCATATTATTTTTGTCTTTGCTCATGAGCTGCTTTAAGAAGAAATTTGGAGATCTCTGCATAATCTTGGATTCTTGGCCAGTAACATTTCCAACTCATTATCCCAGTTTTGACGTTTGTGACTTCATAATTTTGGACTTTTGGAGTAACTTTTTCCTCCAATCTATCTCTGGAAATTACCAAAACAAGATGGAGTGACCAGTATCATTGCTTTGTCAACAATAATAATCATGCTTTGACATTTTGTATCTATCTTTTTCTTTGCCAGAGAATAATTATATCATGCTTTTAGCCCTATAGTGTTTTAATCTAATAGCCCTCACTATACCAAATCCAGCCTCTGTTCTAATTATTTGGTGAGTTTGAGCACCCACTTCTGTCTGTCAACATATTTTCTTTTTCTTATAGGGCTGGACTTGTACCTACTGAAAAAGCAGAGAGGGTTAGTTTAGCAGAGAATATAAAGAATTGCTATGAGACCAGTGAATAATCAAAATGAATAAAGTTAATATAATAATTAACCAAATTTGAAGCAGTCTCTAGAGTGATCATTGAGGAGGCCACACCTGTGGTGCCCGTAAGGGTCAGTTCTTCTGTTTTTAGATCATCAGTCCGTTGAAGCTTCTTGGCTGTCGCTCTGCATTTATCATCAGCCGATGCTGTCACTCAAAGGCCTGGTGTTAGGCTCTGCTGTTTCTCTGCCTCTTCTCAGTTTGGGCTTTGAAGTTGATCCTGCCTGAGTTTTGCATCTCAGGATTTTCTCTTTTTCCTTAGGAAAAGTCTCAAGTGAACGTTTCACCTTTTCCAGCATTAAATCAGTCTTTCTCCTTGTTGAGCTTTCCAGAAAGTCAATTTCAGGAGGGGAGCAGAAAGCCCCTCACCCACTTCTGTCTTCTTTCTGTAGTCTCTTTGACCTTTGGCCTCTTGTTGCTTTCATTGAAACTGTCAGTGAAGCCATCTGAAATTTGAACACTCAGAGATCCTCATGAATCAAATTTAACTTTTAAAATACTAGGCCCAATTGTGCCTGAGCTGTCAGCTCTTTATCTAAATTTCACTTTTTAACCATCCTTTTTACTAGTTCTTCTATATAAAAATCTCACTGGTTGACAACAGCAGTTCTTCCATTCTATTTTTAGTAAAGCAAGTTCTTCATTGCAGGAAAAAGCAAGCTATTTCTGTTTTTCAATATCAGCAATAATCTAACTTTGATTATCTAAGTATAATTACATTTTCCCTATCATAAAATCAGCTTTCAATCTTTCTTCTATCTTTGCATACTGTGTTCAAATAATCTAGCATGGTGAATAACATTTTTCTCAACCAACATCAAGGAATTCCTCTTATCTTTTTTTTTTTAATTATTGAATCAACAATTCCCATTTACTACAATTCTTAGATTCCTGTAAAATGATTGTTGAAACTTAGTCACCCAACCTTGCTCACCTTCAGCACACTGCACAACTTATTTTTTCTTAACACAAACTTATCTGCAATGGAATCATTTTTTCCACTCTGTCTTCAGGGATAATGAGATACAAATTTTAGACGTCTTCAGATATATCATATAATATATTAAGCACGTGCAATCTTATTTATATTGATCTATTAATATATATATATATTATTTTTCGGCTACATTTATTGATTAAATATATATATATATATATTTTTTTTAAATCTTATTTCACACTGCAATAATCTGCAGAGTTAATATCTTGAAACAATTGTTTTTCTTTACTTTTTTTAATTTATTTTTTTATACACTGACACCATTTATACATGTCTCTAAATCTCATTCACACATTCTTTGTCCATTTTCAAGTGACCAGGGTCAGGGGGGTCACTATTTTTATCCACAGGCACAGTCAAGCAAGACACAGGATCCCACAGAGACACACACCCTATTCTGTACTCTATTCCCTGTCAGATCTGAATTATTCGCTACTTCTCAAAATTTTTTTTTTTTTTTTAAACACTACATTAAATATTCACTGATTCACTTCCTCAACACAGCAAAAACAATACCTCTTTAACTATAAGATTCACTGATTCACTTCCTCCAACACAGTGATACTTTTAAAACGATAACTATACTATAGGATTTAGCCTATCCGAGCAGACCCTTGTTAAACCCATAACAAGGCGGTAACCATAGGCTAAAACTATCCTATTCTACAAGATCTAGCCTACCTGAGCAGTCCCTTGTTTAACCTAACAAGGCGGTAACCATAGGCTAATCTTAGGCCACATTTACACATAGCCGGGTATTTAGAGAAACGAATATTTCTCCCCCTCCGTTTTCAATAATAACATCGTGCACACAACCCGCATAAATACGCCGTCGAGCGCCTTTATAACTATGCTAAACCTATGGGTGGCAGTGTAGGGAGAAGGATAAAGCCATGCAAGCCAATCAGAATCCTCAGAATCGACAAGAGAGAACCTAAAACCCCGTTTCTCCCAGTTGACACGACAACATATAACCGGCGTTTTCAGAAATCTCCACTTTGGCCGGAGTTTTTAGAAATGATCGTTTTCTGGGATAAAAACGGCGTTTTCGTGTAAATGACAGGCCAAAACGCAGAGAAATATCTGCGTTTTCCCATCGTGTAAACGGGGCCTTAATCTGTGTGCATGCTATATATCTATCATGGCCCTTTTGATAAATAAAACACAGATTACCCACTGATATCATTATCAGTAAATACAAATCCTTGCGTACGTACGACAAAACCTTAGCGCAAAACGAATAGTACCAATGCTCATACAATCCAAACAGGATTACATAAGCACATGCAAGCACTACTGGGAGCTCCCCCGCGCTATTACAAACTACTTGATATCTACAAGGCCTTCTTATTAGAAATCAAACTGCATGCAATCATTTCTGGAATCAAAGACCCCTTTTTCAATTTTGTTTTAGTTCTTTTAAATTTGAAGAAGCTTTTCTTACCACTTCAGGGCAGCTGGTGACCAACACATACTTTACACAAAAGCAAAAATGCTCACCTCAAAGTACAGTGGCCACTGTTGTCTGTGCCGGTCACCAGAGATGCCCTTTGTGGTTCCTTCAGCTCCTAACAAGTCCCATCTGGGGTGCCACTTGTGGCTTCAATCTTTCTGTGAAATCACTTCTCAGAGATCTTTGATGCCAGAAATATTTTAGACTTTATTTAACAAAACAAAGCCGAGCAACCTCCCGCAGGGAGGTCCCGCAGGAGATGACTCCCCGCAGGAGATGACTCCCGAACATCGGTTAGCTTTTCACATATATACATACATCGCCTCCAAAAATGGTCATACATCCTATAGATAGGGTCTTGCACCATGTGACACACTTAAATAGAATCATCTGCTGCATCAGCATTTTGACCTTTCTGTAAGCCCCCCAAAAGTCAAACCAAAGACACACAGAGAGGAAATAATAGTGTACAAATATATAGCTGAATTACTTATTTCCTAAATAATAAAATCTTCAACAAGAGCAGCGCATAATACACTAAAATAACAGCGATCTGAATCTATTGAGTATTCCTGCCCTGAGAGCAGCGCGTAATACACTAAAATAACAGCGATCTGAATCTATTGAGTATTCCTGCCCTGAGAGCAGCGCGAGGACGGGAGATGTATCAGTTTGACCGTTGAAATTTCTCGGAGATTTGAACGAGTTCTGTTGTCGCATTTCAATTTCACACACAGCGAGATAGCATTGGAAAAGCATGTTTTACACATAGGTTTTACACCAGTTACGTCCTAAGCAGCTATGTTGCGGTTGACTGAGTAAACAGTCGAATCAAAACGCATACAATACCATATTTAGACGATGATTAGTTCTGTGCATTTTAATGTTCGCTGATTATCTTAAGAAACGTTAGAGGATGCTGAATTTTAACAAAATATATGGTAAAATCACTTACCTTGCAAAAAATGCGTTTTCCCCACGAAGCGTTTTTCTTGTGTGTTGCGAGTCCTACTAATAATATCCCTCTGCACGTTCAAACGTCTTGACCCCGCCTTTGCTTCAGTTTCATTGGTTGAAGCTGTAAACCAATCATTTTCCTTTCTGCCCTCAGAACATGTTTCAGTAACTAAAACTCCCATCTGCTAAAAATTATATACAATGTGGGGAACAGGACAGGCAGAGATTAGAAACGGAGACCAAGGGCCAGAATAGTCAGCTGTGGCTGGACCAGAGAACAATTTGAATAACCAGTAGTGAGGCATCTGAGGTACCAAAAAAGACAGACCAAACAAACTGGGTAGAAAGAAAACTTAACACAAGGTTTTCTGGAAATGAGGCTACTAGGTATGGTCAACAAGCTGAGCATTTGGCTAGACAATGTTTCGAGCAGACAACAGGGCTTACACAGTGGAGACTACAGGCCTGGTTGTGCATGATCAAGAAAATTGGCTTGGTGCCAGTCTCGATGGAATTATTGACACAGATACTATTTCTTGAGATTAAGTGTCCCACACCAAAAAAGCTTGAAGCACATGGTGGCAGTCTGCAAAAAATGATAGATTCGAACAAATACGATGTTGGATTAATTGATGGAAAGTACGTTCTGAGGTAAACAGCATCTGGGTTAGGGTACTACTATCAGGTCCAGGTGGCAATGCACTGTGCAACAAAAAAAAAAAAAAAATTGTACATTTATGGTGTGGACCCCAAATGAACATGTGATTATAGATGTACCCTACAACGAAGAGTGGACAATGAACAAAATCTGCCACCTGAAGAGGGTGTACTTTCAGCATCTGCTACCAGCAGTAGCAACAAGAATTGCACACGGGATCATGACAATTTGTGGGCTCAAGTAGCTATTACACTTTAATGTGCTTTCCCATGACAATTTAGCGGTAATACACAGATCAAGAGTTCGACATTTTTTCACTGTTTACAACGATACATTTTAACTATCTGCATTGCATTGTTATGGGAACTTAATACACATATCAAGAGTTTGACATTTGTTTTACAGTTTAAACCTGTACATTTTAACTATTTGCAATTGCTGTCTGAAACTGTTGGTTGCTCTGTTATATTTTCTGTTGAAATACAAATTCATATTTGGTATACTGTGACCTTCTTTAGCCTAAGGACATAATCTATACAATATTAACCACATCACACTCACACTTTCCCATGACAACTTAGTCCATGACACACACACACACACACACACACACACACACACACACACACACATCCATTTCAGGTGTTTCTTATTCATTCAGTAGTACTGTTACGGATTAACTGAGGTTGCAAATTACATAACCCTGCACAAATACTTACAATCTCATCAACACTTTGCAACCTACCAGACATAACATTACACAAAATCTTAAAAGCCTTCAGCCTTCGAATTGCTCGCTCAATGTGAATTCTGACATTAGCTAGGCGACGTGTGGATGTCACCTCATGTTCAGACAGCTCCTTACGTCCACGTGTGAATGCAGGAAGAGCTAGACTCACTCCTGGAGGCAATATATCCATGACGGTGAATCCGCGATCTGCTAAAATCTCATCACCAGGGAGCAGGTGATGAACAAAACCACAGTTCTTTTTAATGAAATTATCACTGGCCCTTCCACTAAAAAGCTTTGATACAAACATGACTATACAGTATAGCAGTTTGTATGTGTTATGATGTTTGTAATTGCTGTATATTTGTGATCCAAAGTTCTTTGGCCTTTGTACAAAGACCTCTGTACAGTCAATGATGCTTGTGGCTTTAGGATAGTTTTTGTGAAATGTCTTGGGCCTGACTCTGTTCAGTGTATCCCTGGGCAACCAAGCAATCACCTTTTCCCTCATGAATCTTGCAAGGATTGGTCTCTAAAATGTAAATATTTCAAATGCCGTGCTTCTACTCACCCCAAATCGTTTACCCAAGTCAGTAAACAATAGCCCCAAAAGGAGTCTCATTAAAACAAGCAAAAAATTAAGTGGTATTAAGTGGTTGTGAGAAAAAAGTCGACAAGACTTGCAAAAGTTGGAAAAACTTCACTCTACAGTCATAGTTCCTTCATTACTTCAACCACCTGTGGTGATGTAACATCTACTTTTTTTCTGCATTTAGTATGTCATCACTGGATTTTGATCTTGATGTCATCAGTGAAGATGAATTTAACAACATTCAAAACTCGACGCAAGTTGTGTTGACTGAAGAGATCACTGTAAATGATTTATGTTGTTTTCACAGCATTATACTGTTTTTCTCAACAGTTCCTTACTGTATAACCTATGTACAATAAGTTACAGTAGATTTGGTTGCTTTCACAGTATTATTTTGTATTTTCAACAGTTATGTACTGTGCACAGAGTTGACAGTATGTTACTGTAGATTTTCAGTGCATTCTGGGAAATTATCAGTTACTGTAAATCTAAATACAGCAGTGCAAATTGACCGCAAAAAACACCACACACAATTCCGCAGGTAAATTTGCAAATTTGTCAGTGGGGGGTGCAAGAGAGCGCATTTGAACGAGTTTTTCTGTGACTGTCATGTCAGTGTGCATCGTGTCTCTCTTTTCTGCCGACCTGGAACTTATTCTACTGGTAAGTAATAAATCTTATTATTTGTATGCATAGCCTACATGGATTCTAGCTAATAACTTTAAAGTTATTTAGAATAGCTGACCACGATTTCGATATTCAATTTAATTTATTCTCAACATTTTACTATAAGCTGTACAATACGATACTATAGGTTTCAATGTAGTTTGGGACATGTTATTGTAAATTTAAATACAGTAGTACGAAATGACCGCGAAAAATAACCACAAGCTGCCATTTTGTGAAGAACTCTTAAGTTCCCTTAGCAACTTTGAGAGCGCAGGCCTTTGCATTGCGTCGCTAGTGTCTGTCGGCAACGTTTCACCATATATATCTGGGGCCGTATTCACAAAGAATTTTATCTTACCACTAGGAGTACTCCTAAATCGCACTAAAAGATTTTAGCTAGGAGTGTTCTCTTAAAAGTTATTCACAACGCCTTTCAGACCTAGACTTAGTAAGGAAAAATGACAACTCCTAAACTAAGAGTGAGTCTTCGTTGCTATGGATGACGTCAATTATCATGCACGAGCTTCCTCGCAATGATCACGGTGATTGGTTGTTAGATGACAGGGCGATCATGCAGAACATAACACAGACGCACCAAATCATGGAATTACGACATCTAAATATGTCTGTGTCCTACACAAAATAATAATAATAATGTCATCGAAATGCATATATAATGACATGTTTGTGCAGGCCCCAGTGAAGTGTAATTCTAAAAAGGCAGAGAGAGAGAGAGAGAGAAAAGTTGTGAATTAAATTAAATGAAGGTAGCCTAATACCCTAATGAAAACCGCCACTTGCCTAATAATGAAAAACGACACTTGCATTAACACTTGCTTGGTTAATTGACATCCTATTAGCCTAAATAGACTACTTAAAGCAAGGAAATGTTGCTCCTATTGAAGTAATGTAATAGTTGAATGACGGTGGATTATGAACTCGCCAAAACGGAAAAGAAAGCCCAACTGGACGCAGGATCAGTTACTGCTGCTGGCCCAGTTGGTGCTGGAAAAAAAAACATAATAAAAGGGAAATTCGGCACTGGGATATCAAGCAAAACTAAGCGTGAGACATGGGAGAGGATTTGTTTGCAGATCAATGCAGCATTCCCGCTTGTGTCGCGGACCCCGGACGACTGCGAGAGGCGGTGGTATGCGCTACAATCACAGTCGAGGATTGAGATTGCAGCCTTTAAACGGGCAAGCACGGCAACAGGTGGGCCTATAATATTAAATTTATAATATCATTATTGTTTCATGTAATTCTAAAAACTTCCTGCTTGTCATGAATGTAATGAATTATTAAACAAATGTCATACAGCAGCCATATCACCCTGTAACCCAAGACTGGTTTCCCACTGAAGCTAAGCGGGGCTGAGCCTGGTTAGTACTTGGATGGGAGACCTCCTGAGAAAACCAGGTTGCTGCTGGAAGAGGTGTTAGTGAGGCCAGCAGGGGGCGCTCACCCTGTGGCCTGTGTGGGTCCTAACGCCCCAGTGTAGTGACGGGGACACTATACTGACAAAGAGCGCCGTCCTTCGGATGAGACGTTAAACCGAGGTCCTGACTCTCTGTGGTCACTAAAAAATCCCAGGATGTCTTTCGAAAGAGTAGGGGTGTAACCCCGGCATCCTGGCCAAATTTGCCCAGTGGCCTCTGTCCATCATGGCCTCCTAATCATCCTCCTATATATACTAATTGGCTTCATCTCTGTCTCCTCTCCACCAGTAAGCTGGTGTGTGGTGGGCGTTCTGGCGCAATATGGCTGCCGTCGCATCATCCAAGTGGATGCTGCACATTGGTGGTGGTTGAGGAGATTCCCCCCTTCTATGTAAAGCGCTTTGAGTGTCCAGAAAGGCGCTATATAAATGTAATGAATTATTATTATTATTATTATTATTATAAACAATATGCTTACTCTTACATAAGTGTTATAGGCAATGCTTTTGAGTTGGTGAAACTTTCCATGTATGTGTTGAGGAGGAGGATCAGCACCTAAGCCACTGAGCCACATTGCATCGGTGGGTCTATAGTGTCATTGGGTCAGACACCAGCATAACGGGCATTGAGGGTGCAACTGATCTGGCAATGCAGATGCTAATGGAAATAGAGGGGTAGGCTATGTTTATGCAATGATTGCAATACTTGTACATTTTTGGTGATATTTAATGAAGGACATACAATATCATTATGTGCAAACCACCCACCCACACAAAAAACGGTGTTCACAAATTATAAGATGTTTTAACACGCTACAATTTATACAATTTGTACAGGCCAAATGGAATCCCAGGTCCTTCAGGTGGAAGTCATCATCTTCTTCCTGCACCTCTTCCTCTTCCACAATCCCATCACCTGCCTCTCCCCTCAGTCCTGCTGCTGGTGCAAGGCCATCACCCCTGGAAGAAAAGAAGATGAAAATGTAAATGCGTGTGTTAAGAAGGCAGAAAAGGGTCCTTGATGCAAAAGAGAGGCTAATACAATTAAAGTCTGAATATTACACTCTAAAGATTGCAAAAATGCAAAGGGAATAAACACTTAAATTGAGCAAAAATGTGTCTTTACTCATTTGTGCATGTGTGATTATGTACCCAAAGTGTGTATGGACAAAGTGATCCCTGAATGCCAGTCCACATTGTTCCACTTCATCAACAAATTGGTTGTGTTCATTGTCATCACCATCATCATCGTCGTCAAACTCATCATCATCTCCTGTCTGTGGTATGTTCCTTTGCCGACACTGGTTGTGAAGAAGCGCACACACAGTGATCACTTTACTCGTCTTCTCTGGACTAAGGCGGATTTCACTATGTAAAACATGGAAACGTCGCTTTAGCTGTCCAATCCCCCTTTCCACCACACTGCGTGTCTTCTTGTGTGCTCTGAAACATGCACCAAGGAACAGTAAACATTGATTTAACCAACAACACCAAGAGCCACCACTATAACTTGTAATAAGCTTTGACATTGTGGTCATGCTATTGAATTATGGCACCTAAATAATATAGCCAACATGTGCACTTACCTATTGTAATTTAACTGTGGTCCCACTTGTGGACGGAGGTAAGGTGTAAGGAGCCATGACTTACAGGGATAGTCACTGTCCCCCACCAAGTGACATCCAGCTGGCACATGACGTCTCTGAAACAGTTGCCTCAGACCACTCTCCATCAATATCCTCGAGTCATGAGTGGATCTGTAGCCTGGTAATACCAGACTCTGCTACTTCACTTTGCTTCGTAGACAGAGTCTGGAATGGCATAATAGAGAAGTGTTTTCTCTCTCGCTAGGGGGCGCTTGTCTGAAGTTTAAAATCATTGGTTACCCGTAAGCCAATCAGATAAGTTTAGTTATGACGTATGTTATGCGCCTGTACAGCCGCATCAAACCACAGACATCATGCATCGATCTCAAATCTATGATCGAACTTCCGCTGTAAACACATGATGATGTGAGCGAAATACCGAGTGATGGCTGTAAACGACTTTTGCAGATTATGCGAAGTTAATCTACGCATCCACGGTACATTCACAGCCTCTAAACTTATTTTTGAAAGAGTAAAACAAGACAATATTTGTAGTCAACTCTCAAATTTAGGTTTAGATCTTTTAAACACAGATCTTTGTTCCTTGCGAGTCTGTCGGAAATGCTATAACATAATTTCAAGATTACAGCATGACATGGAATTATTTAAGGACTGGAAAAGAAAGGAGACACTGGCCTGTCAAAAGGTAGCCAGTTCCGATAAAAGAGACCGAGATACACCATCTAAAACTCCAAGGACAATAAAAAAACAGAGGAAGTCCATGGAGTTGCGATCACGGAGCAGTGTCACCGAGGTGGGTTAAACACTACAACTACCTGTTTACAAATCTACTAAATTTAAAATTAGCATTTGTTTTCCGTTACTTTTTTTTATATATGAGAATGTTAAAGATACATGCAGACTAGGCACGTTTAAATCTGCGATGAAAAACAGGACAGGCCTTTCTTTTCTTTTTTATTAATCGAAAAATTACTCTGATAAAGAACAGGACGTTGATTTCATACATGTGAATATAGAAATAAGTTGTCAATATTCATATGAAATATTACATCTTATTATTAAAATGTTTGAAATGATTACTCCAATTATTACACTTGTTTTTTCACTAAAGTTTGCTCCAAGAACACATTAATTTGCACATCAGATACAGTGTATAGATACATTGCATTAAATGGGAATATTCATTTATGTCCATTTTACCTACATATTGCATAAAGTACAATGGTACTAAAATTCATTCTGTTAAATCTTACATAGCTTAGCCTAGTTGAGAATCCTTTTCATACTTTCTTCTACTTTCTATTTATAGTTTTCATCTATTATCTATGTCATATATATTTGTCCTTTTTTTCCCATGACATTTTAACCTATAACCTGTATTTATTGTTTTTGTGTTTTTAGGTCATAATCAATTACGAAAAGAAGGACATGCGCATCATTTGCCAATCTGATGTTTCTGGCATTGTAGAAAACTTGGCCAAACGAAATTTTGGCAGAGCTGGCAACCTTATATCTCGACACAGAGAGTTAATGGAGGACTTAAAATCCAGTGTTTTGGGTATTGTGGAGGATGAATGTAAGATGCTTTGTAACCCCCAACATCACTTCATGATGTGGAGGGCAAGTGCTCATGACTTACAAACATTCTCATTCACTGAGTTCTTGGAAGATCTGAAGAGACTGTCCCCATTTATATTCAGCATAATTGCAAAAATGGCCAAAGCCTCACTTCCCCACATATGCACTGCGGCCTCAGTAGCTCTAAGAGGAAGAGACCCCCGCTTGTCGGTACTGGCCTATTATGTTGACACTGTCTTGTTGTATGGTGGGGCAAAAAAGGCTGTTTTCCAGCGACTGGCCAAACTGGGCATATCTACAAATCATCAGAGTGCTGTAGGCAAACAGAAAGAGTTGGCACAGAACTCCAAGCCTCCTGTGTTCTCTTTAAAAAGAGATCTGGAATCTTACCTCAGCTCCCAAGTTACAAACAGAAGTGACCAGGAGAGGACATCAATGTGTAAGTAGTGTGTATGTTATTTGTCTACTAATTTTGATTGGTTTGCTTATTTCCATTAATTATTATAATTGTAAATATTTTTTTAACCTAACTTCATTTCACTATTTCTCATAATATCAAACAGTAAGCACTTCCCTAGCAGAGGGTACATCACAGAGCAGCACTGGTGAGCCCACCAAACAGCCTAATGAAGTGGTTGATGCCCTTGATGTGTACACATTCAGCACACTTTCAGATGAGGACATGGCCGATTTGGGTGTTGTACCCCTCTCTGTTCCAGCACTTCCATCAGTATCTGTACCAAACACATATTCAATTGTATTTGATAACCTTGACTTTTTTATTCGCACATATCATCAATCAACCAACCTGACAAACAAGTCTATACACTGGATCCATCACATGTGTGTTATCGACCGAATACCCTCACTCCATCTTGCAAACACTAAACCAGCCAATAGCTTGTCAGACTATGATCTCGGGAAGTCACTGCCAGGTCCACATACTCAAGCCTGCATGCAGCGGGAATTTGTTGTTCTTGGAAGCCGTATCCTGACCAGTTATTTGGAAGTACTGAAGCCTTTCGCAAGTGCTGTTGTCCATCACATCCCCCATCTGTACTCGGACGAAATGGCCCAGCCCTCAACCCATGCAAGTACAGGCAGATTTTATCAAAATCAAAAATGTTTTACATGAAAGTAAGTAGTTGAGATGAGTCTTATCTTTTAACACACATTTGTTATATTTTATTTTTCCAATACAGTTCCAACTAGGACTTCTCTTTAAAAATGAAAACCAAACCGGTGACTTGGTGGATGTGCTCCAGCACATTCAAAAGGAGTAAGTATTGTGAGAGAGGAGATATTGTTTTCTTATGTATTGTGACTATTTATATAGTTCTTCTTAACTTTTACTCTTGGAATAGTGTACCTCACATAAGAGATACAGGCCCAATATGCTAAATTTGATCATTTATACTTTTTTTTATTTTTAATAATTTTCAAAAGGTATGTAGCAAGATCTCCTGATGGGTTGGAGAAGATGTTGGTCGGAGGTGAAGGTAACAGAAGGTAACAGCCGAAATGTCCAATGTGCCTTTGCAGATGGAGAGACTGATGAAGACCGCCTGGAAGGCTTAGTTTTTAAGTTCGAAGACTGACACGCTATAAGGAATCTTTTTGAGGTAATTATTATTTAGTTTTTAAATTGACTAATGATCTGTACTTACTATGTGTGATCTACATTTAGAATTAAATATGATGAGGTTATGTCTTTAATGTACTTTAATTTAGTCTATTAACATTGATGTTTGTTATAAAGCTACAACTTAGTGATGTGGTGTCATCTACACTGATATAGCAAATAACCATAAACACTTGCAAAACTGTTTTGCACAGCTTGGTTGTCCTTCTTGATTAACTTTCAAAAGGGTTTTTACAATTACAGATTCACCATCAAATCTTCTTTAATGAGAATTCAGCCAAAGACCATGGAACACTACTTGCCAATATGAATCTGTTGAGGTAAAGTACACAAATTGTCTTGCCATCTGTCAAAAAAATGTCATATGTTCATACAAGAACTTATATGTCATTTTCATATTTGTAAATTATTTCTATTCTTTTCTTCATACATATTTTTCGAGGAGATGACCAACAGAGGATCTTTGGCTACCATGAATTTGCATTGGATCTATGAACTGTTTGCATGTTTTCATGAAATCAGTGGCAACATGAATTGGCTGCTTCACATCAGGGTCGGTAAGGGCAGTGCCAACATGAATTGGCTGCTCTATGACTAGTACTACTAACAACAAAACTGCCGCAGAGAAGTTATTAAAATATGAATTTGATTTAATTAGAAAAAACATTTATATGCTAATCTGAACTTTAATTTGCAGATGCAGCAATGCAAAACAAGGTCCACATTCAGCGTACGATGGATACAAACAGTTTGTGGTATTGGAGACGACAGCACTTTTCCTGAAAGCAGCAATGGAGCATTTCCACTTGGAGGCACTTACAGGTTTGAATTAAAAAACAAAACTTGTTTACACATTAATAATTGTAACGTTTAAAAAGTAAAAAAAATATATAATTTTTTCCTATCATGTCACAGACACTCCTGAGGGATTTATACCAGACCACATTCTTCAAGGCTCTGAAGACCTAAGGAGGACTTGGCTGCATGACGCTACGGCTGAGGTCATCGACAAGTTTGTCATGTCTGACGACATTACGGAACTTACAACTAATATCAGCAATTTAGCAAAGGCCCAACCTGCTGAGAAGGAGAGGTTCCCTTGCCGTGAGCCTGGCTGTACAAGAATGTTTATCTATAGAAAAGCCAGAGACAACCATGAAGCCAATGTCCATAGTCTCGATTCGTCTGCTTCATCTGCTACTGAGCGTACTTCCATCACTGTTAGTACAGACTACAAGAAAGAGCATACGGAAGCACGGCTCAGCTTTGGATTTTTGCTTTTGAACTTTTTGGATGCAGTGAAAGAGGGAGATGGAGAGCGCCTGATGAGGTTGTACAAGGTTGCACTCTTAATCTTTAAGACTTATGGCCATAGTCAGTATGCTTACAGTACCTTGCTGTTAACGGTTCAAACCAATGCAACCCTGTCCCCTCGGCTGGCTCATAGTCTGTCATGGAACCGTTTCTGGAATGGGAGGGGTGGGAAGGGGAGGAATATCCCATTAGACCTTCACCTTGAACATCTTAACAATTTCCTTAAGACATTTTTGAAGAACAAAGGCCGAAACCTGACAGAAGATGCAGCTGACAGGGTGAGCAGATCTGTTGGTGTCTTAAAGACAGTAATGGACACGACTGACAAAGAGCTACAGGTGTATCGCCCTAGTGGCATCCATAATCCAGCTGACATGGAAAGGGATATCCTAACCGTGCTTGATGTGTTCAATAGGGCAGAACTGTTCCAGCATCAACCAGGAAGACACTTTTCAGCGTTCCCTGATTTTGAACGTAACATTATATCCAAGCTAAATTTCAAGGACTTGTGGCAGTGGATGCGGTCTAAGCTTAAGGAGTTTAGGGCATTACCATTATAAATGGTTAAGCTATTCAGTGTGTTCGTCAATGTAACCAACACGCAGACACTAGAGATTTTCATTGCCACCTCTTGATTATTAGCATAAATTGTTGTAAATATACTGTGTATGTGTGTGTGTGCATTTCACAAATAAAAATTATTTATAAAAAAAGTGAAATTATATACTTAATTTTATATGCAGTTTAAAGATCCTCACAACAACAACAAAAAATGTATTTTGTGCAGAACTTTGTGCACCTTTATTTTGGAGAAGAGACATTGTCATACATATTTCACTATGATCTGTGTATTAGTGACAGTGCAGTCATGTTCATCCATGATAATGTACAAATTTACATGAGTAAAACAGACCTAAAATAAAATATTATTAGCAATAGTGCAATTATATTCATTCATTATCATATTTTATACTACAGGGCCATTGAATGCTTGAATCTGATTGGTTGACGAACGTTCTGAGGTGTGCAATTATTTTCAGGGAACCGCATGGCTAAAGTAGTTCCAGGCAGGTCTTGACCTCATTACAGTTCCATATCACTTCGCGTAGTCAACTGTAATAACGGAAAATAGAATACAATTCATAACAAGAAAAACCATGCAGCCCCATGCGCTTGATCTGCAATTTTCAATGTCTAACTTCACAATCAATGGAAACATGCAGTTTAATTTTAATAAATAAAGTATAGTCCTATATATAATCAATAGAAAATTAAACTGAACATTTAAATAAATTGATAGTCCTGCTGCACGGGTTTTCGTAATTATTGCAAATAATATAACAAATAAATTATTATTGATAGGCCTATACTTGTTAAAAGGGCTTTGAGTTTCATTTATTAGGCTAGTCTACTGTCACTAATATAGAAAAAAAAGAATGAACGAATTAATTAAAACGAATTAAATAAATAAATAAATAATATTGACGCACATGCTTCTCTCTCTCCCCCTCTCTCTCTCATAACTGCATTATTAACTGCATAAAGCCGGGGACACACTTACTGTAAGGCCGGTTATGAATGTAATTTGATATGACTGATCATGCACGCGTTTTCAGCGCGTTCAGTCTGTGTTCACTTCGGTGTTTAAAATCTGCTAGTGCATTCACAGTCA